>NC_135872.1:18589537-18849537 GCF_031162955.1 Sander vitreus
TTCATTCATGTCCTGGTTTTATATGGGAGAGTTGTCCTTGCTATTGACTTCATACCAAAAACACAAAGGTTTTTTTTTATTTATGAAGCTAAAATTGCCCATATACTTGTTCCATTTTATGCATTCAAATCTACTAACTGACTTCTGTACTTTACCTTCATTAATATGTTCATTTATTTTCTGTTTATTTCCATTGCGTTCCTTGATTTGGATTTTTAAGAGGGCACTTTATTGATTGAATTAATTGCATTAAGTCTGCGTGGCTTGTAAGACACAGATGTAAAACGAGTGGTTAAAGCTGATGCTGCAGAGTCTTTTGGTCCCTAAAAGCCAAAGAAGACATCAAAGAAGTGCTTTTACAGTCTGCAGTGCTCCCCATGACTAGCAAATCGATGTAAAATGGACAGAATGCTCCTTTAAATTATTGTGGGGAAATGAGTCAAAGCTTTCAACAGGTTTCCCTGTACACAAGAATGACAGAGAGTTATGTAGCTAGCATACAAGTGTTATCCTATAATATTAATGATCTCTAAGTTTCTGCTTTCTAATCATGCTTCACCGAATCCCACTGCTCAGTATTCTTCACAGGACAATGTGCAGAGAAAGGCCTATTGAGTCATCTTTGAGTGGACCCTTTTTGTTGTAACTTGGAGCATGTGGCCTTAAATAACACACAAGAACTCCCAATAGTTAACGACTTATTGTTTGTGTTTATATTGTCCATGCTATTGCTGTTAATGGTGATGTTCTGTTTTGATGACCTTTCTTGGTGAGGATCGCCTGTTGGTTTCTCCGTGTTGACGTCACAGTGTTTTTATGGTTAAAAAGTAGGACAGCAGATCTGTTGTGGGTCGCACGCACGCACGCACGCACGCATGCATGCATGCAGTGTGTTAAGACCTATTGAAACAACAAGTCCAGTGAATGATGTAACAAGCAATGATAATCCTCAATGAAAACATATAATAATGAATCCACAGAAAATATCCACAGTTTCAATCTTTCCTCCTGTACCTAAAAGCATCTGTCAACACAAACGTAAATATAATCTGCTGTGTCGTGCACTGCATCCAGAGTCATTGCTTCCCAAACTACAGAAATATTGAAGATGCTATAAGCGATTAGCGACGAGGCTGTCCGGTGTGTGTCTGTATCCTTTTGTTGGCCGAGGGCATATTTGTGTTTGTGTATCTCCATTGTGACGCGTGTAATCCGCATGCTCTCTAATCCCAGAGCAGGTGGCCAGGCGTGTGGCGGCTGTGGGGGTGCAGAGTGGGCACACTCCTCCTGCTCCCCTAAACACACACACTCTAATACGCTAGCATACATATGATTGATCAACAAACCCGTAAACACATCAATGCTTGCACCACACTCTGTGTTTTATATTACCGCAAGAGAGAGGAAACACACTTTATTCACACACCTAATGCAGCACGCACGCACACGTACACGCACACACACCCTGTTACAAGATTTGTAACTGGAGAAAGATCTCTGCAGGGGAGCACGTGCCAGCATTTCCAGTCCACCCCTCCCCGGCCACCTCCTCCCGCCGTGCGTCCACAACAGACACGCTCGCCTCCAGGCGCTCACTGCTGCCTTTAACAGGTGGGCCGAGATGAGGCGTGGCAGCGAGAGAGGCATCTGTCAACAAACTCTGCATCCATCCATCCTACTGTACTACCTCTCCATCTGTCCAGAGTGAGACAGAGTGAGGAGGAAGGTCAATGATGCAATGGAAATGTGGGAACTGCAATCACCAGGCCTGTCCTCAAGCTCACACTTGTGTTTTTGATTTATCTTTGAGAATCATATCTTACTTCTCTCGTCTGTAATTGCATTAAGAAGGAGTTGCATGTTGTTTCGTGAGATTTTCTACACTGTACGTGTTTCTGACAAGCAATGGGAGGCCCCTTGACCTTTGACCTCTGTATTGTAACTGCAGTAGAAGAAAGGTTTGGCAGTTGAGGTTGCTGTGTCTAATAAGTTGTCCACTTAGTGAGCTGTTGGCCCTGAGGGGACCTTATTTTAAGGTATTCTCGCTGTTATATATATGTGTGTGTGTTTCACTGGGTTTTGGCCAGTTTGGGGTTAAAGTAAATGGAAATTATTTCACATTATTTAAGTGTGAGTGTCTGTAATTGTAGCTTGACAACTGAGCAAACTCCATAGATGCAGTTGAAAAAAGCAGTTAAAAGCTCTAGAACAAAAGCTCCTTAGTGAACCTTAAATAAGGATATTTTCTGTCAAATGTCATCTTTTTCGTGTCAAACACTCATTGTTTGAAAGTACAGCAACCTGTCAGCTTGAATTCATTGAAGTTACAAAAACAAACAAAATGTCCATTGAAACATAATCATATTCTCTGCTGTCCATTTTTATGCTGATAGATAGTATGGATAAATGTATTGCTTCCATTAGTAGTTCACATGTTTAGCTAACGTGACCAACATAAGCTATCCAGTCCAGCTCAAGCCAGTTTGTACATATCATATAAATGATGGCCTTCCTTTTTGGATTAATATGTACAATGTTTTCATGTAAACAGGCTCAAATGTGAGGTTTGAGATTGATCCTCTTGCCGTGTTGTATCAGGAACAGTGTGTCGAATATTTCAAGTGTAATGATTTCAGCAACAAGCTCCAGTCACGCTGTAGCCCAGTGTTTGAATGGACAATGAAACACAGTAACATTCTTAGTGCTTGTGTCATAGTATCGCTCCTGAGCCAACCAACACACCAACACAGTTTGAGATTCCGATCAAACTTTGTGGAATAAACTGGCAACAATCACCGGCAGGTGTGTTTTTGAATTCATTATTCGTTTAGCTGCCCACACTGCCTCCTCCTCGTGGTCCTATAGCTTCCTCGACGAAGTCATTTGTTTTCATCAAATGCTTTTAGCTTCAGTTTATGGCTGTAAATTTGGCCAGTAAATGCATGTAATCTGTTATTACAACATTTCTCTTTTGCTCTTATAAGGAGATTTATGATCCCCCCCCCCCCGCTAATGTCTGTTCTCATGAGGGCAGGAGTGCTTTGTTGGCTGTGTGTCCACTGTCCACATAATCCAGGGTTGTAAAGTCCTGACGCTAAATGGATGCTTCGGAAAAAAAGAGAGAAAGAAACATTAACTAGGCATTAACTTTATTTGAAGCACTAATTCTCTGATGGCAATTCATTTTTTCACATATGCTGGATTTTCGTTAAACCTGTAATCAGCTTTTTGCTTCATTTCTGCCTCTGTGTGTGTGTGTGTGTGTGTGTGTGTGTGTGTGTGTGCACGCGCGCAACATGTGTGTTTTAACAGTGCTGTATTTCCTCAAATGATGACAATATCTCAGCATTATTATTTTTCTGGCTCACATCAGCTCACATCCTAGCACCATTCAAAAGTCCTTTAAACATTTCACTAATGTTGTCTTTATAAGAGGTTTGCATACGTTCATAACAGGCTCAAGTCTTGAAAATCTGTTAATTCTGCATGAATTGAGTTATTATTGGGTGAGATTAATGTACAGATTATGATACAAATCAGATACAGTTATATGATTTCAGAGCAGGACCGTGCTCATCCTGGAATCCTTTAAGGGTTTCCTTAGCCTGCATGGTTGTTCTACTCAAAAAAGATGACTAACAGAAATCAAACAGCATTTAATTGATTTAAAATGGACATTTCAGCCTTTATCAGTGCACAGTGCACTGATCATCAGACGCTCTTACAGAAAAGCTATAAATCTATGTTCCTGATCATTTTTTATTGTAACTGCTTTTATGTTTTGCGGAGTCCTTCTCCTCACAAGAAAATGAACAGCATGCGTGCAGTGCGCCTTGGTTGTAATACGAAAATAGCAGCAACGGAAGGCGAAGGTAGCTATTATTATTGGAGAAGCACTCAGGAGGTCCAGTTAGTGGGCATTTTCTGCAGCTATTTCCATCGTAAATTGGAAAAGAGCCGAACAAACCTTGTAATAAACATGCTCCACGGCGCTGTGATCCTAATTTAGTGGACGGTAACAGCAAACTCTCCATGGGCACCTGACAAAATCTGGCACAGTCAGTGTTGTCCAACAGTGTTTTATATGCAATATACCTGAGATTAACATCAATGTTATGTTCATTGTGTTAAACAAGGAACATCATACAGTATCACATATAGTATAACACTGATTATCAAAATGACACATTCATTATTTGGTATTGACTGAGCTTCAGCGGTGGAATGTAACTAAATACATTGACTCAAGAACCATTTGAAGTTATTGTATTTGCAGTATTTGCATTGTATGCTACTTATACTACTCCTATACTACTATGTCAGGGAGAAATATTGTACTTTTTACTCCACTGCTCTATTTACTGGTTATTTTTTAAGGTTTTAATTTTACATTAAAAACCTATGATAAGTTATACTTTTATACTTTTATACTGTTAAGATTAAACCAGTGGTTCCCAATGTCTCTGGTTTGTGGCCCCTTATTTAAAAGCAGTGTCTTGCTGGGGCTCCTTGTCACTTTTCAGATTAGCAGTTCCACCACAGAGACACTACAGAGGTAAAAGTATCCAATATTTTACAAAATAAAGCAAAGATTACAGAAAAATTCCAAACGTGGCTGGGTTGGCTCAGTGGTAGAGCAGGTGCACACATACTGAGAGGCTTATGCCTCAACGCAGAGGTCCAGGGTTCAAATCTGACCTGTGACAATTTACTGCATGTCTTCCCCCTCTCTCTCACCTTACTGTCCTGTCAAAAAAAAGTAATCTTTAGAAAAATTACAAACAATGAATACAAATGTGTGCAGCAGAACTTCTTCTCACATCATCTCACAACCCTTCAGATTTATGCGACCCTTTGGAGGGGACCAGATCCTTATGTTGGGTATCACTGGACTAAACAAACTCTTCAAGTTTAAATTAGCTTCACGTTGAGACCGTAAAATGCTACTTACGTATTGACGCAACAGTATTGGAAATCTCATAATGTAATACGTATAATATATCAATTACAGGGGCCATTTGTCTGCACAAGTGCTTTCGCTTATGATACTTGGAGTACATTTATACTGATAACACTTTAGTAGAATGTTCAATGCAGGGATTTTGCCTATCAATACAGTACTTTTGCATTGTTGTATACTTTTACTTAAGTGCAGGATCTAAATACTTCTTCCACCACTGCTGAGCTGTTAAAGCAACAGCGACTTTTACAGTTTAAACAGCTCCAGAAACACTTTCCCCTAGAGCTCTGCTTCCCTTTCTGTGCCTCTTTTTCAAGAAACAATTTCCAAATGTGCAAGACAATGTTTTACATTAGAGCCAAATGAGTTCTCTTTGAGCAAGTGCCGCCTTCATCAACAGCCCCGTGGCATTCCTAGATTCCAATTAAAAGAACATTTTGCGCTGCTTTAAGTCCCATTAAAACATCACATGGCAACATGTGCTGTGTGCATCTGATAGAATTGAGTTTAATCTCATCAAATTGTGTAATCCATCAGATGAAATCACTCCTCTAACATGACATGGCTTAACACAGATAGAGAAGGTCATAAAGAGTTAAGGCTGTGCACTTTTAACCATTTACCACATTCTTCAACCGCCAGTCTGACAGGAGTACAGAAACACTATTGTTTCATTCATTTAAATGAGATGTTGTTGTTGCGGATGAATTATGTATGTGTTGATATGTGATAGACATCGTCTCGCTGGGAATGTAGGACACATGCTTATGCATAACAATAGTCTTCAGTTCATTTCTCACCAACAAAATTGGCCGTTTATCCCTTATTTTCTTCATAAAAGAACCTACATTAATTCATCTTGTGCTTATTTAATGCAACTGCTGTCCATATCCCACTTTACTAAATAGCGGTTACTGTATTCAAATATGCAGGATTGTTGCCCTGCTGCCCCAGTACTTTCACTAATTATTTATTTAAAAACAAAAACAAAGTTGTATGCCTGTCAGGCCTGCTGTCAGTGACATTGTACAGCTGATAATAGCATAGCCTATTTAAAATTGCCTCTGATAGGCTTGTTTAAATCATGAATTGTTCATCATAAACGTTTCTTGATGTTTTATGTCATGCCTTTCCTCTCTCCAGACAATAACTGACATATTGGTTTGTTCCCAATAGGCCCGTTATATTGGTCTGATGAAAAAACAATCAGTCCGTGTACAAAAAGAGCAGCAAAAACAGGATGTGTGATGTGGTTTTTCAAAGCTGATACAAAGCCAATCTGAAATATTGTTACATTTAAATCAGCCATTACTAATGTGGATTTAGTTGGATTCAGATGCAAAACAGATAGAACTTTTGAGACATGCCTGTGGTTTTAAAAAAGGCTTTCACGATTCTATTCAATTGCTAATTTGACATATAAGTGATGTAATAGTGATAGGGCCTAAAAAGATCACAAAAATCCCAATTCTATATTCGCAGAAAAAATAATGTGGGGTAATGCTAATGCAATACTTTATTGGCTGCACCGGTACTGATAGACAGATCAAATCATGCATCTTTCCAAGCAAAAATTATCATATAATAATAATAATAATAATAATAATAATAATAATATAGCTTAAATATAGCCTATAGTACATAAATAGCCTGCAATAGTATGTTAAATATTTCCAAATGCAAATATTAAATGATAGCCTCTTTATGCCTCCTTTACAATGCAAATCTTGATATATCTTTAAGAATCATGTTTTTTGATCTTTATTAAATTCAAATAAATTATGAAGCAAATGAGGAAAAGAAAGCAAAATACAACAAAAAGTCATAAATAAGAAATATTTAATAACTCAAAAGCTGACTATAGAGACTGAACTAAAACTAGGACCTTATCTCTAGCCTTAATATGTGTAGAAAAGTACACTGGTGTGACCAGTAGCCAACAATATACTGTAAAGTAGCCTATATTATTGGGCCATTCAAAAATAAAACCTATACGGCTGTTAATGTCTCATAGAAACTCCAAGGCCATTTGAGAATGCTATTTGAATATTTTACCATGAGAGATAAGTTGGTTAAACAAATGGCACTATGGCTAGATATAGGCTCCATCACTGCATGCTTCATGCAGCTAAATTGTTGGGTCGGAGAGAAACGTATTTTCAGTTGCTCTGTATGTCTGGCACATATTGCAGAATTGACAATAACGTTGACTTGACTTGTTTTGGCATCCCACAGTAAAGAAAAAAACAAGTGTCACTAATAGTAGGATGCTATTTCAAATTATAAGTATCTTCATCTCTATTTATCTGCTTGTGTTACATTTTTTGTCACCAGTAAAACCGGAGTAGCCTAAAGAGTGTATGTAGTTTTGAGGCCCATCGCTGCTGTGGAGCCAGATCGAGACGCCCCTCCAGCGTCGGTCGGACCCCCTCTCCCCCGGCGGGGAAACCTGGAAATCCCCGGCCGAGGTGAAGTGGTGCCGCTTTGGGAAAGCCCTGCCTCAGGGCGACGATCGACAAAATGTGCGGTCGCTTTAGCCAAGAAGAGGCTTCTGAGGCTCTTTTTTTATTGTTTAACATCCTCAAATGCGATGAGAGGATTAATGCAGCGCGTCTGCCGGACCCATATGTCCCCTTCAGTGCCGCTTGTGCTTAATTAAAACCGAATGGATACTCGGGGGCCCTGGGGCCCCTGGTCCTCCTGCTGCTGGAAGACTGACTGATTTACTGCTCCCCGCTTACATTTAATGAACCTGTTAAAGCTTTGAATAGGACATAAAAAAAAAAAATCATATTTCTACCACTGTAGCAAGCAAAAAAATGTGACAAAAAATACGTAGTTCAGTTTGTTTACTGCAAATTGCATTTGACTGTAATATTTTATCACAGCACTTGTCACGAATAAAATGCAAGAGCTCTAATCTTTATGGACATGGATTAGATGGTTTTATTAATCTGGAACCACTAGATGGGACTGGAAGGCTTCCCCCCTTTAAATTAGCCTATAGCCATATGGCTCAGATTATATCAATAGGAAATTGTTTTTCCTATTTTTTCACGTTTTCTTCCTCAACTATACGCATGACAGTTGCAGCTGTTTTGTTGTGTTTTTTGTGTTTTTGTTTTGTTTTATAGATGTATATGTCATAATTAATCTTGTCTTTATTTAGGTCAAGATTTTAGGTTTTTAACGTGATCTAACATGTTAATGCTTGTGCCAACTTCAAATTCTTTGTGATTACAAATGTAACCGATAAAAAACATAAAAAAAAAAATTCTAATTTACAGTAATGTTTAATAGAGTGCACGCTGTCGCTCTGTAATTATGTGTGTCATTCGGTAATTGGGGGTCAAATAGACAACAAAGCACTTCAACGGCAGCAAAAAGTCACGCCAGAGTTATTAGAAGCCTCTCCTGTCACATCCTAATTAGACCGATAGCACGAGCCTTCTTCGTCTTCTTTAATCCATGCACGAGCCCCTGGACCTGCTCGCTCACATGCTCTCTCTCCCTAAAACCCCAAACAGGCTGCCTGCTTTATGCCCACACTAATCCATATGATGCAGGACCATCCCTGCAGCAGATACATAGATTTTGACCAAAGGCTGAAAAGCAGAAACTTAAACATTTGAAGTTGATGATTTTGATATTAGCCAAGTAGCCTATATACAATATCCGAGAACTCAAGTTTTAGCTCAATCACCCATCTGCAAATTGAATCTGAGATGTATTTTTCTGAAAAAGTACTGCTGGTTTAATTAGCCTGTTTGTAAGTGTATTTGATTAGTACAATGCACATTAATCAACATTTCTGTAAATGCGCTAGTGTTAACCAGTCGGCTAGTTTTCACCTGTAGTCCTAATTACCTAGCATGCATGTCTTTATGGTGGGAAGAAACCGGAGCACCCGGTGGTGGTGCTGGTTTCGAACCCAGAACCTTCTTGCTGTGAGGCAGAAGTGCTAACCACTGAGCCACACCGTGCTGCCCTGTCTACTGTTATTAGCGTCACATATTGAGTTATTGTTTGGAGCCGTAACCTCCACGTTTTCTGCTGTTTTCTTTGATGTATAACTTGTCTTTAAACGCATGTTTGCCCCGGGACTGAGCAGCAGAACTCATTTTCACATTTTCTCCGTGTGAACTGGCCAGCGGTGCGCCCTGAACCAAAGAGCAGCCGTCAATAAAAATGTTGGATTATCCTCTTTATGAGACGGGATTAACATAGCTCTCACATAATTCACATTCCTCCCAGCCTGGACAGAAATCACAGACTCTAGTGATGTAGTAGCAATATAAAAGGTGGAGGATGAAATTGGGCACTACTTTATATACTCTAATATATGTATGCCATACCAAAAAGTGTAATAGCCTGATTAAACATATAAGAAAAATGAGATGGCGTTCCCTCCTCAGGCTTGTTGGCATGTTGTGGTGTGTGTTGTGTGCAGAAACAGGTGATACAAACAGGAAGAAACACAGAAGATGGATTTACACATGCAGCCACAGTGTTGAGTCAGGTCAAGTGGTCTTTATTGGTGTTTAGTGTGTTTGTGGCCTTCTCGCATCACTTTACAGCTCAAGTGGACCTTGCTGGCTGCTGGCTTGATTGACTCTGCAGTCCCTATTTAAGTCACCTAATATGTCCTAATAATAATTTATCATTTAACACTCGAGACATGGAAATAAATCTATCAAATTCACAGCTGGGTTTGTGGCGCATTTATGGCGCAAAGCAAAACTGCATACAGGTAGTACAAAGAATCACATGTTTTTTTTTAAAGAAATCTAACACATGGGGGGAAATAATAATTCAAAAACACATAAGGGACATTTATGAGCACACGCAAACGGATTGATTGTCTCTTAAAACTAGTTTTAAACATTTCTTATAAATTAATAGTGCATCCAGGTTCATGTCAGAGCCTCTCTCTCTCTCACACACACACACACACACACACACACACACACACACACACACACACACACACACACACACACACACACACACATGCACAACGCTTTGATCAAAGGGGCCCTTCAGCGTGCCAACAAAATAAAAAGAAAAGACAAGAGAGGGGAGTCTTTAAGGAGCTTAGAAAAAAAACCGGTAGCCTACTATTCCTCAAACTCAACCAATTTAGGCTTGGATCTTTCGCTCTTTTGATCCTTTTTTTCCCTTTTGGTCAACACATTTGTTCCATGTCCTTGATCAAAGTTGGGGAGAAATCAGTCTGAATGTTCAATAAATTAACCCAACACGTGAGACAACCGGCTGGCACTCCTGTTCTGCACAGCCCGAGGTAGAAGTTGGGGCCTGTGGTGGTGGAAACACGCCGCACTTTCTGCTCCCAAGCTTGGGTTTATAATTTGCCTGTATAGTCTGCAGTTTGTGAAAAGTGTCCCTTTTAATTCTCTCCTCTCACAATACTTGAAATTTCCACGCTGCTTGGTCTTTGTAATCCAAACAGTCCGCGTTGAAATTGAGCTTCCATGAAGAGGCCGTTTGGTCCTTATAGTCCAGGCAGTCTGCGGCGCCGCTGAAGCCCAGCCCCGCCGCGCCGTACGCCGACGAGGACAGGGAAGACGCGTTGCTCAGGTGGCTGGATACCCCGTTGCTGCCCATGGGACTCATGGTGGAGCCCGCGACGGGTAGCTGATGGTGCATAGGCGAAAGGTAGGAGCCGCAGTCCATCCCGGTGAAGTAGGACGAGGAGCCCGTGTAGCCCTGGTTGTAGCCCGTGGCCTGGGTGTAGGCCATGGGATAGGAGCGCTGCATGCAGGAGGAGGAGGAGGTAGACAGCGGGTCGGGCAGCGGGGAGATGGAGGCCGGGCTCCAGATAGATACCGGTGGTGCCGCGCTGCTGCTGCTGCTGCTCACAGCCGGGAGGGAGGTGGTCGAGGGCGGCGTGAACTGCCCGCTGGCTCCGCTCTCTGAGCTGGCCTCTCTGACCGGAGAGCTTTTCTTTTTCACCGGCTTGCTGACTGCCTTGTTCTGCACTCCACCTTGGGTTTGCTGGGCCTGTTGGCGATGTTTGGCTCGTCGATTCTTGAACCATACCTAGAAGATAAATGCGTTGAAATGAATTTAATGTAGCTATAACAACACCTATGTTCTTTTTAGGATACTGTTTCCAGGATTTAAGATTCCTCCAACCCTGTCAATGGCAGTGTAGACTAATGTGAAATTGGAATTGAAATGTAAAGTTACATTTAAAGTGATCACAAAGCCACAAATAAACAATAATTGTAGTTATAGGCTACATCTCAGAAAATTATGTGTTATTTTTCCAAACTTTTCATTTATATTTTTCAATACTTAGTTTTACAGGCTTGACATTGTGTCAATCTATATAAACTCTATTCTACAAGTAAGGGTTTAGCTACTTATAAAGGGATTTTATATATTATAAATTCACAATATGAGTCAAATAGGCCTACAGAAAACGACAAAATATCGCATCAAGAAGTGTTATCAAACACTTCTCCAACAATGAAGAGGACACTTGGATGAAGTGGCGCGTCTCGCCTCTCACTCAGACCATGCCCAGTTATCGAGCTGCCATAAATAGACGAATATGTGTTTGGTTTGAGGTGTTTGTGTTGGAGACTCACCTGCACTCGGGACTCGGGCAGGTTGATCTTTAGGGCCATCTCCTCTCTCATGAAGATGTCCGGGTACCGAGTCTTGTTAAACAGACTCTCCAGCAGGTCGAGCTGGGCCCGGGTGAAGGTCGTCCTCTCTCTCCTCTGTTTGCGAGGGGTTCCTGGGAAGAAGAGGGGGAAACACAGTGGAAATAAGAAACGAAATAACACAGCCTGACTTCAGAGACGGTGTAATTTCAAATATACAAACTTCTGTAGCTTGATTATTTGATTTATTTCATTCATCACTCAGTTGTTAATATAAATAAAAGGCCTATAATATAGGCTAATCTATGTTGATCATTACATTTGGACATGTAATAGGCCTACATAACGCGGAATGGAAGGCTATCTTATTTTCTTTATTTCTAAGCGGTTGCACCCTGTCTGAGTATATTACCTTGGTATCCCACTGAAGGATGCAGCAGGTCCACTCCTGAGGATAAACTCAGTCCATTCACCGTGTACGGCGGCTGCTTCAAATAGGACATCATGCTGGCTGCCGGACGAGGGGCACCAATGAGAAGAAATAAGAAAAAAAATAGGGTGCAAAAGAGTGTTCTAATCCTCTCGTGTCTCCGTTTGGTCTTTCACGTCTTCCAGAACCTGAAGCAGGACACAAAACAGGAAGGTTTTAAGGTTGTTGAGATTCGTCTGTGTCCGCGGAGTTTTACGCGCAGCCTTTACGCACCGCTGTGGGTTTAAAGAAGTGGGCGTCCTCGGACTCGCAGGGCTCTTAAAAGGCGAGTGGAGACCCCCAGCTGTCCCTGCTGGACTGAGGATGCTCTGTCTGGCTGACATGCGTTTACGCAATCACCCCCACCACGCACACACACACACACACACACACACACACACACACACACACACACACACACACACACACACACACACACACACACACTAACTGCTACTATAACCCCGCCTCTTACCACCCCCCTCCAAACACACTCCTCTCCTCCTCTCCTAGTACCACCAAAACAAAACATTGTCGTTAAAATGCGCACACTCGTTGGGCCCCAACCGGGCTCTCAATTAGCATATACCCACAGGTTAGGCGAAGCTAAATAGACAGCTGATTGGGGGGCCATTTGCAGAAACAAAGCCCACTGTTGACCGATAAGTAATGCTGATAACAAAAGACTTTAAGGAACCAACAAAGAAACCAATACTGCAAACTGAGCGCTCATTCAAATACAACCGAGCATCTTCATTTCTATATCTCGGGCCCATTGTTTGTTTCCACTAAAACCCTTGTACATTTAAATGTGATGAAATTAAAATACGAAGGACAACTTTAGCAAATAATTGGAAACATGGAGGCATTCCCCAAAGTGAATTCTGACATATATTATTGACACTCCTCGCGGCGATTCCCCCTCCTTTCCTAATGAATTGCTCCCGGTAATTAGATTTGGAAGGTGAGACTATCGAGAAGTGTTGATTAGAGAGGAGCACTTAATCTTAATCTAAACAAACAAGGAGATGGCCCGCTAAATGGGTCTCAGGTACTGTGGAAATAACGTTTTACAGTAAAAACGTTAATTTCAGTCTCATATTTTAATAAAAAAAAATACTATAGGGCTACCCTATTGGTGAAAGGACGACTTTATTCAAATGAGGTCTATTGACATCTTATTCAAATAATCGAGCAACAATTCTTTAAAATGATTACATCTTTTACAATGGCAAAAAAAAAGAGAAACAATGTAGACAGACAATATTTACAAGGATACTCCGCAATATTCTGACTTTATAGGAATGTTAGCCAAATAAATTAATACATCAAGTATAATAGGGTCACTACAAGAATGAAACATTTATGTATATTTTTTATAGAAATATTATAGCCTACGTCTAGCAAAGGAGATTATGTGTAATTTATTTGACTATTAGAGATACAACCTAGTACCTATGAATTATAATGCAATATTAAATCTAGTATATATCATACAATATATATATATATATATATATATATATATATATATATTATATACATTTCCCATGCATGGGTACTAAGGCCATTATTTGGCCTAAAGGAGAAAACCCCCAAAATCGTGTTTAAAAAATGTTTAATAGGCCTTCATATTTTCTTTTTTTAGTAAAAGCTAATTAGTCTATATTCGACCCGCTGCTGTCTGAGGCCTCTCGTAACGCTTCCAGTGACACCTACCTGTAGAATAAAGTTCCCAGGACCCCAGGGTGCTGCTCTCTAACCGGACCCCTCGTTTTTATAGAGCCAATAACGGCCACTCCTATACCCAATCTGTCACTTCTTTCACCCCCGGCTACCGGTTGCTCCACATCCGTTCAATAATAAATACCCTGCCCAGCCATTAATTATTATTGGCTACAAGACTTTTTTTTGTTCTTCATCTTCTCCTTTCTGTAAGAAATTAACGAGATAATCCGGACGGCACGCGCTGGCCTGATTACAGGACGCCAGCCACGACTCCGCATTCAGGCCTCCTTAATTTTCTGCGTCACGAAAATAAAACAAAGACTGGCATTGTATTTATCAAACCAGCTGACTGCCAGACAACCGACCCCCCCCACCCCCTCAACCCCCCAACCCCAGCACAACCAACCCTACAACTCACTTTCCCAAACTGACACATGCACGTTCATATGGACCTTTTAAACTGGTATGATTATGGTTATTATTATTATTATTATTAATAATAATATTATGATTATTGCTTCGGTCCATGGACCTCCTGTAGGCTATGTTTTCATTGCATTATGTAAACATTTGTCATATTGTTCAGTAACATTCAGCAAAAAAAAAAAAAAAGTTGTAATTGTTATTATGCAAATGTGCACATTCAACATTGACCTTTATTGTCTAAATGAACGCATTTTTCGTTTAAAGGCTGTTTATAGTTGATGTTATAGACAACAGTTTGGTTATAAAGTGAAACATTTGTATGAATTTAATACTGTATGTTATTTATGATTAATCACATTCTGTCCGCCTACAACCTGACTGTAAGGTTTTCACCCTCCTGAATAGCCTATACATCCACAGTCTATAGTCAAACATCCAGCAGTTGGAGTGTATTATCTGAAGTCGCGGCCTGCATTAATCGGTTGAATGCCCCTTTGCTCCGAGCATGCAGCCCACAGAGGCGAGAGGGAGAAAAGTTTCCTTAAAAAACACGCCTACCCAATTATCTCCCTGTAGGCTATCTGCATTTCCATCGCACTCACCGGAGACTAACAGAAAAAAAAAAACTTCTCACTTACATAAATTGGAACTAAAATATTACTTAGCCTGCTCTAACAGTGAAAGTGAAATACGTCACTTACTTCAGTTGCTTTTTAAGAGCTCTTTTTCTAAACGCCTTTCCCGGCAGAGTGGTTATATCAAGCGGCTTGGATTAGTTTCCTCCCGGGTAAGCTTGTTGGATGCGGATGATACTACGAGATGCTCAGTATTTATTGAGGGAGAGAGAGACTGCGAGGATTTTTGCAGCCAATGGAAATGATAGAAAATATGATGTGCAGAGGTGTGAAAGGATGCAGCAGCTGGAGTAAAGTGGCCAGCTGATGGTGGCAACATCAACTCCAAAGCACTATTTTGTGCTGCCATTTCTTTCTCATTTGAAAACAAATTAAAACATTACAGATTAATAATAAAGCTCTACGTCTACATTTTATTTCCAGCAGGAGACCCAGTATGTACAGCTCTAGAGGTGCCAATAGCCTATAGGTGTGGTGCATTGACCGAGAGCAACCAATCAGAGCCGACCACCTGCAATGGAGCTGAAATGCCGATCACATCAATAAAAAAAGAGAAGAAAAATAGGCTATATAACATAGCCCCGCGCTCATAGTTAGAATTGGACGTTTTAAGCTGCAGCTTGCAGACTTAATTGTCAAAATAAGCTGAGTAAGAAAAACGGAAGCACTGTTTTGTAGCGAGAGGTGAAAATAACTTCCCGGGGATCTGTCACGGTTAGATTCTGTGTAACGAGATTTAAGGGGGAAAAATGGTGGCCCGTAAAGCTGTAGCTACACCACCACCACCACCACCAATTCTATGTTCTTCTTTTTCTCTTTTACAAAAAACAGCAGCCTAAATGATGTGTTGCTTATCACATTTTCTGGGTTAAACCATGAACCAAAAATAATGTGAGGCTTACTGTGTATACCACTCTCTGTCACCCCCACCTTAAACACCCCTTCAGTTTGGGTCCATGTGAACTCCAGGTGGATGTGCGTGATTTTTAAAAAAATAAACTTTTTTGAAACTGGTTTCCTTCCGTTTTGACAACACTTTGGCCCCAGCAGCCCCGGCTGAAGGTTTTGATTGATGCTCCCAAACAAGTAAGCAGGTTAGAGAACTAATTAGGAGTGTACATGCCAGATGAACAGACTGTTAGGCTATACTGGCTTGTTAGACAAGACTAAAATCAATACTTTTTAACTAAGGACTAGCTGGACTCAACTGTACAGAGCGCTTCTGACAGTATGACTCATTGTTTGTGATTTAGTGCAATTACATAAAGTCAGTGTCGATAAAGATTATTAAGATAAAATGAAGATAAAATTGGTATGTTGTTAATATCGCGATTTGATTTTGGTCATTTGTGGTCTAAAAGTGTTTTACTGTAAGTGGAGTTTTCCCATTTTCCCTGAGCGATCATACTAAAACAAACAGCCTAACCGGGCCTAAGTAGCCTATCTGGTCCGCTTGTTGTCCCACAGCTATGTTCTTGGCTCGCACAGAGTCCTTTCATCTTCAGCTCTGATATATAATTCATCGGAAAATATCTAATAGCCCTGGGGAGCGTTTCAGCTAAACGGTGCCGTGGTTGTAAAAAGGTGAAGTCGCTTGTTAATGTCTGTGGCAATATGCCCTCCCCCTGTCTCCGGGCAAATTGACGAAGTCACGGTTTCTCCTGCTGTTAGGGAGACGAATTGAAGGCTAAGAATCGTGGGACTGAGATAGGACTACTCTTTCTCTCACACAGTGTGCTGGATAATATGGCTGGCATGAGGTGAAGTCTCCTCTCTCCTCCAGCCTTTTGTTTGCTTATAGTTAGCCTACATGCCATAAATGACAACATTACTCATAGAATCATTTGTAGCTCTGGGATTTTATCTCTTAAATAGTCTTCTAAATTGATATTTGGAATACAATACTTATGCCGTATTTATTGATTACGTTTACCTTCATTATTATAGCCTATAGCCTAGGTCTTTGATTTGTCCATAACCCATTTCCATAACCCTTTTATAGTCAACATTTTTAAAGGGGCATTTCGGTCGTTTAGTTTCCTACTTTGCATGAAGTTGGGGTCTTGCAAAACGCAAACTTTTTAATTGTATCTATTCATCCATCTTTTAATATTAGTGCTCAATATTATTGTTATTTAATAATTAATTTTTTTTTTTTTTTCACCAACCATTTCAGTTCACTTCAGCTGTCCATCTAAAGGTCAAATCAATGACTTGGCCCACACAACCAACCCCATCTGTTACACACACACACACACACACACACACACACACACACACACACACACACACACACACACACGCACGCATGCACACACACACAGTGAACTATATTGGACATTATGACTGCTTGCTTTTTGCCATCTGCACTGTAGAACTCACAGTGATAGATTTATTGATAGGCATAGCGAGGGAAGCGATATGTAGCCTATTGATGATTCTACAACAAACCAAAGCGAGCGTCCTTGGATATTGAACTACTGACGAGTCTACAGACAGCAGGTGTTTCTGACAAAAACAACACAGACATAGCTGGCTGGCATTTTTTCAAAATGTCAGTTTGAAGGCCTGCTCACACCAGAAAGTGGCACTGTGAAATAAGATGATGCTAGAGACTTGTTGGCGTGGAGACTAGTTGCAGGGCACACGCTAGCATGGCGGGAACATGCTAGTCGAGATTGTCCTCCCCCCGAAAAACGCTCCTATAGGTTATTTGTTTAAGCAGCAATTATGACTCATATCAACGTTTATTGTTGCAGCGACCTCTAGTGGCCGTATTCATTGTTACGGGAGTGACAAAGTATAAGAGTTTTACATTTCTGAAACAAACAGAGCTTTGTCACGTTTAGCGTTACATGCGTAACCAGAAGTGAAGTAACGCTGATTTCAACCACAATGTTTTTCTTAACTAAGTAGTTCAGGTGCCTAAATATAACTTTGCTAAATAATTGTGCGACTCATAATAGCTCTCCAAGCTCTTGCCTATTTTCACTGTACTGGGCTGTTTACTTCCCCTAGCTATTGTGTTCTCAGAGCTGTACATCTTTTCAGCAGCAGAAATGTTAGCTAACATGCTAACACTAGTCAGTCACAAAAACTCTTCAAACTTTTTCTTTATTTGTCAGTACTGTGCCTTTCACTCCCTCCTGGCATTTTGTTCCCAGAAATCATTTCATTCGATAGCTCAGTTGGTAGAGCTGGTGCCCATATATAGAGGTTTGCTCCTCGACGCAGCGGCCCCGGGTTTGACTCCGACCTGCAGCCCTTTGCTGCATGTCATTCCCTCTCTCTCTCCCCCCTTTCATGTCTTCAGCTGTCCTGTCAAAATAAAGGCCAAAAATGAATTAAAAAAGCCTGGAGCCATCTAAGACATTCAAGAAACAAGAAGTTACTGTAACACTCTTTATTTACTGTTTAATCTACTTTCTTCAATTTCTGTCTCACAACAGTCTAAAAGCCATGGTGTTTTAGTGTCCAGCAGAGGAGAATTAAATAAAACTTGTGCTGCAAAATGTTCTCATTTTAAATGCTGGTGTGACTGTGCCTAAAGAATTTCATCTGGTCAGCTGAGAGACACTTTGCTAAAAATATTGCACCTGCAGTATCTTTACCATTTAACCCCCTTTGCACCCTCGACCACATGGCCTACATCATATCATATTCATGCCCTTCATTGAGATACATCCACCACTTGTGGTTTGCCCATGGGAGGGTTGAATGTCTTGTCCCTGCTGGTACCTCGTTAACCTCCCGCGGCCTGCGGCTAGTGTTAGCCAAACTGAGAGGCCTCATACCTGGGTATTGGTCAGCAGGGACTGGCCCCGGGAGCCCTGGACCCCCCACCGGGCGAGGGGAGGGAGGCAGGCGGGACAGAGGAGGGCCAAACAAAAACACAACCTGGCATCCCCACGGCAAACAGCCCACCTACTGTCAGCCAGCATCTGGGGCACAGCACACAGCCCCTCTATTCACATTCTGATGACGGCAAATACTTAGGAGCACACACACACACACACACACACACACACACACACACACACACACACACACACACACACACACACACCGACATACACACACTGGTGCAAGTAGCAAGTAGCTGAGTTCATCCAGCAGAATGTCACCTACATACAATTTCACTTTCCACAAATCTGCAACAGAATGAAAACTTGTCTGGTTTTAGCTTCTGGCTTTCGCTGAGAAGAACTGAAAAGTATTTTTGAAAGAACTTAGATGTCTGTAGATGCCACCATTCAAGGTTTTGTAAAGAGATTACCCCCAAAACATATATGTAGCTTTTTTTTTTTTAGCTCCATCTAAATGCTTTGAATGCATTGTTTAACTGTACTTTCAAGAGAATAACGAGCATGTGGAGATTGAAGTTTGGAACTTGCCAGATAGAAATAATGACAGACAGAGATTGTGGGAGAGAGTGACAGAGAGAAATAGGGAGGAGGAGTGTTAAGTTAATCCAGTCTGAATCGATGGGCCTGGCTGCAGGAGTGACACTGAAAACAGTTATTCTTTTCTTTCTTTCTCTGCAAATTTGCTCTCCCCTCTCCCGCTCTCTTTGCTTCCTCCCGTGCCTCTCGCTATTTTTCTGCCTTCTTATCCCTTTTAATTAGAGGGGCTATTCTACTTCACAGAGGACCTTAATCCCCAACTGACCAACAATGCAAAAAGCCAGCCTTTGAACAGCCGACCTGCACCCCTCTTGGCCCCCAAACCTCCCCACTAACCAACCACTGCGCTGCCCAAACACTCCACAGCTCCCATCGTTGGGAAAACCAGGCTCTTTCCCTTCTCCATCTTTTCCAACATCTTGGACAAAGCACTCGGGGGAAGAGAACGTTTCTTAAAAGGGCATTTCAGTATCCGCCAAGGTTTTCAAAAAGCTTTGGTGTGGTACTGGGACAAGGCTGAGGTCAAATGGCAGGTGACTCTGAATGAAGAAAAGTTACTAAACTATCCTGCTAACATCTGAAGTGTAGGAAAAAGAGCCCATGGTTACAAAGGAGGCATTATAATAGAAAAGAATCAGCAGAGGGGAAAAGATTGCATCTGCTAAGTGTCAGAGATGCCAAATCAGCAAACACATTTTTTTGTGTGGCTTTCTCTTGACTTTATATGTTGTCTTCTGTCTCTTCTATTGCCCTCCTTCCCATCTTTTCTTTCTGTGAAACACTTTGTAACTATATAGAAATGTTCTATAGAAATGAAGTGGCTTGCTTTGCTTGTTTCATTGGTAACAATTTCAAAGTACAGTAAATGCATAACTTTTTTGAGAGGATTGTTTTTACTTCTCCTGATAAAAGAAGAGAATAAAGTCAGAGATGGCTTAAGTTAGCCATGTCGCCATTAAAAGTGAAAAAATATCTTTTGTAAGAGTAGAAATTCTTCAGAAAGCAAGCAGGTTAGAGGGCAGAAGCTAAAGCACATTCCCCCACTGTGTCTCATTTTTATATGTATATGCATCTCAAGATGGAGTCCATTAAGACTAACCCTTGTTGTCTTGTTAGATAATTATGTATTGAGATAATAAGTCAGGGTCAGGGAGGAGAACATAATGAGGCTTTTGGATAAATTAGTCGTCATAGTTAAAAACCCAATACCTGGATAATAAATTCATCAACCAGTCATGTGCACCAACCTGTTTTGTGCATTTGATCACACTGTTTGTTTTTTCTTTGTTAACTTCGGTTGACAGTTAGTAGTCCAGACTGGTGGGCCACATATTTAAACTATAAGGGGGTAAAATAATTAGTCTGTCAGTGCTAATGATAACAACACACCAACTCTGCCTAAAAGAAACTGAACTAATTTTCCTGTAATTTTGTTCAAGCGGATTTTCTATCAACATTTTGCCAACATAGCAGTCTGACAAATTGCCACTGGAGCACAATGACACTTTCAACCCTGCTCCGCATGTGAATGACAGAAAAATGAATTTCCTTTCACCGCCGACAACCGCAGTTTCCGATTTTTACGCCCGGCGTGCTGGCTCGACACTCCCTCATACAGACAGGGAAAAACACAGGCCAGCCAAACCCTCTGCCTGGCTAATCACAGGCCCAATATTTCCATAGCAGGCAATTAGCATCCTGCTTTTATGTGTGAAATGGCTAAGGCGAGAGAAGGAGCGAGTCGGGGAGAGAGGCACGGCGAAAACAGAGAGAGAATAAAAGAGCAATTAAGATGTTGGGTGAGCGGAGGACAGAGACAGGCAGTCTGCTGCCGTGTGATTTGAGGCTTGCAGGCCCAGTAATTAGCCCTTCATTGTGAGATAATGGACTTGGCCGGTCTTCCTGGTTCCCCATGCTGCCCAGGCCGACTCGACCCATGGAAGGTCAAAGGGCACAATGTGCAGTTTGGCTCCTATATTTGTTTGTGTGTGCATCTGTGAATGTGTGTGTGTGTGTGTGTGTGTGTGTGTGTGTGTGTGTGTGTGTGTGTGTGTGTGTGTGTGTGTGTGTGTGTGTGTGTGTGCGGGTGTGCGCGTGTGTGCGCGTGCGCGTGTGCGTGTGTGTGTGTGTGAGGGACTGTAAATGTGTAAGCCATCCTTCAAGCATCACCTAATATTAAAGTCAGAAAAGCAAAAGACAATAAAAGAACAGAAGTCTTTGCATTCACGTGAATTAATAATCTCTCTAAATCTGCAAAGGTTTGTAGGTAAATCTTTGGTTTGCATTAGTCTTTTGGGGGAAGAGTGGGCCAGTGAAAGCAGCGCCCGGCTTTAAAGCGTTGGAGTCATCACTCTCCTGGCCTATCACTCCTTTCTCCCGCCATCTTTAGAAGAGCAGTAATCTGTGAACCCTGAATCATAAGCTTTGGGTAAATCTATGTAATACGGGTAATTCGATGAAGCAGTATTTTCCTGGTGAGAGGCAAAATCCTGTTGACTATTCAAGGATTGAATCATCCAACAGTAATGCCATTAGACCAGTGCCACGGATTCATCGGAAAATGCTGTTTAATTGCCAGTAACCAGCCATTGTTTGGTGACGGGTAAACACTAGCTGAGAGGGAGTGGGGGGGGCAAGTGAGGAAGCGTGTGAAAAAGATGGCCCCTTCGCCTTCAGCCAATCGCCATTGAGAGACGGATTTACTCAGGCTGGATGAAGCCCGCGCTGCAGAGTGGCAGAGGCACTGGCTTAACTAAAGTCTTCAGGAGTATAAATGCAGAGTAACTCTTTCCTTTTAATACAGGATTTGCTCAACAATGCGATTTAGGGGGGTGTCTATTCAAGATAGACATTGAGTGGCGAGGTTTTTAAGGATCAAGCCTTGTTGCTCACGTTTATTAGCGCGGGACTTCACAGCTCAGGGATTGTTGGTCGTTGTAATCGTCGAGCAGTTTATCCATGTTTGTGTTTGGCTTTACATACATGCACCCTGACACTAAGTCCCATTCTTTCCACCTGCGTTGGAAATCTTTAAGAACAATAACCCATACCTACACCCAGTCGTTGATCCTAATCCACACTTCTTCACAATAAAAACTGATATTAACTGTCCAAATCAACATGAACTAAGAAAAAAGCTACTTGAGGAGTGTTTTACTTTTACTTGTTCTTTGTTATGAGAATTTGAACATTTGAGGTGCATTGTTGTCCCTCGCCGCAGCCCCCTTCTCTCAGACCTGCCCTTGAGGATGCAGATTGGAAGTGAGAGGTGTGGCGGCCGAGGCTCGCCTCCATTGTGAGCCGGTGCCTGGGAGACGAGCAGCGCTGCCAGACCAGACACTGATTGGGTTTGACACTGCGTCCGGGAGGCGAGAAGAAGCTTTTCTTCTGCTCTTTTTTTTCCTTCTATAAGTAAAAGAGAGGCTTTTTTGTATGAAAGGCCCCTCCTCTGCTCTCCTCTCTCCTCTAACTCCCCCTGGTTCTGTTGTGCTCGTCGCCCTCCTCCTCGGTTCTCTCTTTCTCTCCTCTCTTTACGTTCTTATATTGACTCCCTCGTTTTTTTTCTCTCTCTCAGATTAAAACCAGTGGACTTCTGTTTCTTTTGTCTTCCTCTTTTATTGTCCCTCTCACTTGGATGTTGACCAGTAATTTTGATCCTCAGCATCACGACATCAAAAATGTACTTTTTGTCCTCTTTCCCTATAAGCAACAGTATTTGTTACAGTAATTGTAATTGCAAACATTGAGGGAAACCAAATCCGTCTCCTTCCCTAAGCCTGAAACTCTAGCCCACTAGCATGTTAGGGTGGACACTTCGCCACATAGGGGTCTTTAATCATCACGCCTCAGGCTATGATCTCACACTGCTCAACACTGAGCTTTTACACAGGATTTATCTTTCAATTCACTAAGCTCGGGGCACTTTTTGTTCACAAAGTGCCCAAGTGATACATTGTTGCCGCTAAAATGCAATTTTGAAGGAATAGTTTGGGAAATAGCCTAGGTGATGCTTAGCATAAAGACAAACAGCTAACCTGGCTCTGTCTGATGGTAACAAAGTCAGCCTAAAGCTCACTAATTAAAAGAATAGTTTAACATTTGGAGATGAGATAACTGATCGCATATTGGTAAAGATGAAGTTCTGAAGCTACAGCCAGCAGCTAGTTAGCTAAACTTAGCATATATGCTGGAAACAGGGGAAACAGCTAGCCGGGCTCTGTCCAAAATCTGCCTACCAGCACCTCAAATTCAAAGCTCACCAAAAGTGAAGTGTAAAAGCGACACAATGTGGTAGTCCAGCTCAAACTCTTCTGTAACACCCAAATGTCTCACTTTTACACCTCAAACAAGGTACAAGTCACCTTTAGACAGAGTCCGCCTAGCTGTTTTGTTTCCAGTCTTTATGCTAAGCTAAGCTAATGACTCCTGGCTGTAGCTTCACATTTACTACAAACATGAGTGAAGTATCAATCTTCTTATCTAAGTCTTGGCAAGAAACTAAAGAGACATATTTCCCAAATGTCAAACTATTCCTTTAATGTAAACTACAAATAGAAACCGAGTCATAGTTTCAACCTTGAGGATTATGGGTGAGTGTACTTAAATATTAAAATATGTTAACTACTGTACAAGCACTGAAATGGGAGAATGTGGGAAGGTGGCGTTTTATTGGTATTGATTAATCTTCCGTGCAGATCACCAGAGAGCACAACCCTCTCGATCCGCTTAATAGAGGCACTAATGACGAGCTCCATTAGTTTAATATATGCTTTTATCGCTGCGCCCTTAGATGACTGTAGCGTTTCATTAGACATGTCTGCCTCATATCTCACTTTGCACCCAGAGGAAACTGTGAAAGGATTAATTTGATGATGGACCCCCTGCCTCCTCCTGCCTCCCTCCTCCTCCTCTCTACTCCTTCCCTCCTTCCCTCCCTCCTCGGCTCAGCTCAGCTCAGCTCCCAGCCACAGCCAGGAGACCCAGGAGGAATAGTGTCTTTGTCGTCCTGCCGTTTTTCGGAGTTGAGGAACAAGAGGAGTTTAATCCTCATTGTCCAGGAGACTGCAGAGGGTGAGGAGGGGGTCCTTTGGCTGTAAAATGATCCAACCGGCCTCAGCTAATCCCCTCCTAACCCCCACTCCCGGGCCTGACCCCCCTCCCGGCCTTAATTCATGCCCCCGTACTACCACCGTATCACACTATAAACACAAACACACATGATCCAAAAATGTAGAGCTGGGATTGGATGTGCTGGATTGAATGTATTGGATCTTAAAAATACAAAATTGGGATGACACAAATCACCCAATATCGAATGTTAAACTTTCTCTTTCTTTCTCTCACACATACAGGCTAATAATGTCATTCATAGTTATGCAGTGAGTGGTTAAGAGGGGGATTTAACTTAATCACCTGCATATATAGGCTTAATCAACTAGGAAACCATCTTCCACTCTGGGGATCCTCAACAACAGTACAGGTGTCTAATCAACCGAGACAACCCCCCACACACACTGGTTGTGCCAGTGTGTGTGTGTGTGTGTGTGTGTGTGTGTGTGTGTGTGTGTGTGTGTGTGTGTGTGTGTGTGTGTGTGTGTGTGCCTTGTGAATTATAGAGTTATTTGAGGAAAATGAAAACAGTAAACGGCCTGACTTTGTACTTATAACCGGGGACGTGCATGAATATGTGTGAGACAGAAAATGAACAACAAACAGCTTCATGTCATCAGCAGCATGATTAGGAGTGATGATCTGAGTGGATGTGTGTGTTTGTGCAAGAGTGTGTGTGTATATTTGTGTGTGTGTGTGTGTGGGGGGGGGGTTGACAGAAATAAAAACCAATAAACAGCCTCATTTTATTGTTCTTCTCATTAGCTGAAGGATTATTTTAAGATTAGGCAGGACAGGGCTGGACGTTGATTTGACGCTAAGTCTTTACAAGACGGATGCTCTCCAGTCTGCACAAATCTTCTCCTTTGAATTTTCCTACCTTGCGCAGACCCCTCCCTTCATCCCTGCTTCTCGATCGCTCTTCCGTTCCGTCTTTATTTCTCTTCTGTTTCTCTCTCCCCTCCTCTCTTTCTTTTTCTGCGCTCCTCCCTGAGTGACAGCTCAATACCCAGCTCTCCCAGGCTTATCTAGCCTCAGCAGATGGTTGACTTGGATCACTGTTCATACGCCACGATCTGGGCTGGTGATAAAGACTGTTACAGAGGGAATATATGCTATCTCTCTCTAGCTTTCTCCTTCTTCCTTTTACTCCGTCTCCTCTCACCTCTTCTTGATCTACGCTGTGGTTTTCTCCCTCTCTCTCTCTCTCTCTCTCTCTCTCTCTCTCTCTCTCTCTCTCTCCATCCAATCTCTTTTCAACTCATCTCTTTTATTCGCCAGCTCTTTCCATCTCCACCTGGACATGTCTGCTCTTCTCCTTGTCGTGTCCTCCACTTTTGTCAACTGTGCACTTTGTCCCAGCATCCACCCCCCTCAATCCTCCCCTCCACGTCTCCTCATCTCCCTCCATCCCTCCATCTCTGTGCATTGAATCTGGTGCTGCGTGATTGTCTCTGCCTCCCTGCTGGGCTGGCGCCTGTCTAAAGGGCCCCAGGACCCTCACACACTGAGGGGCTCCAACCATGCCAGAGATGCCCTCTCTCTCTCCTCTCCTCTCCCTCCTCCCTCCTCTCTCTCCTCTCATATCAGTTCATCTGCTCCCTCTTCATCTCCACAGGACAGAAGAAAAGGTCAAATTGTGTCTCTTTCGGCTCTTCTCTACAAGCAAAGTTACACATAAGCCTGTCATGTACATCTATTAATAAAAAGCTCCAGTTGGCCACTTTAATATCTTTCATAATTGTAAATACATGCCAAAAGTACATTTAAACAGGTAACCTTCAATGTGCTGCTGCCTGAAGCTTTTCTACACTCATATCTACTGTTTTCATTCGTTTCATTTACATGATCACTGCATTTAAGCAACTGATGTACACTTCACAGGCTTGAATTGCCCATTTTATGTGCACTTCACTTGCCTTGATTGTTCATTTGATGTCCTCCTCACGTTTCTCATTCTACACAGCCAAACAACAGTGCAAAAAGGAAAGTGCCACTCGTAGATGAAAAAAAGGCACTGAGTGCTAGGGGCGATATGAGAGCGAACATACAACACAGCACCTTGTAACAGACTGGCAAAGACATCACTTGCACACACCATACATTAGATCAGCTCTGTGTGATGTGTGCCAGTGTAATATGAGAGGACGAAGGTACGCTGAAATCATATGAATATAAAGCGGTGTCTTGTGAGAAAATCCAAAGGATAGATGTTGAAATGTATCAGATAATATGCACAATGATGCCAGCATGATGCCGTATAAGGACCCCATATGTGGTGAAAAAACCTCCTCCACTGCGATTCACCAGGCTCTCTCTCTCTCTCTCTCTCTCTCTCTCTCTCTCTCTCTCTCTCTCTCTCTCTCTCTCTCTCCACAATACTCCAGACAATGTACAGCCATCCTAATCTGAACGGTGGAATCTGGCAACCACACCGGAGCACCTGCATCCGTCCAGCCTGACCCGCTTTTGTTCTGGTTCGACCCCCTAACTTTAGCCCCTAATTAACCCAACAGAAACTAATTAAATACAGCTCTAGTGGACCAGACGCCAGACAGAAAAACCAGAAGGAGGAGGAGGACACAGAGAATTGAGCAGAGTAAGGGGAGCGAGCCAACGTGACAGGCAGGAGTAGGAGAGAGGGGAGAAAAAGCTTGGCCTCCAGCCCCTGAGACCGGTTCAGATGCACAGAAAGACGGAGAGAGTGTTGTAGGAGAAGGGTGTTTGGGTGTCATTGTCAGCCTGGGTTGCCCTGAGCTGTATACTGACCGTATACTACTTTACATGCTGTTGTTTTATGAGATATTTTGGATTCTTCCTCATAGATGAGTAGGTTGCCAACTGCTGTAATCACAAGCACACCAGTCACATGACGCAACTGATGCCCTGGAGATATTTGGAGAAGGGTACAGAGAGGATGGGGAGACAAGAGCAGCGTAGAATGAAAGCAGGAGGAGGAGGGAGAAGAAAAGGAAGGTACGGGACAGGATTGTAAGAAAGAAGATATATAAATATGGGTTCAAACCAGCCAAGTGTCTTTGGCAAGACGCTGCTGCTCCTAGTCCCAGGCACAGCTCGCTAAGTGATAGAGAAAGTAATTAAGAGAAGCCTGTTCAAGTAGATAGGCCTGTAAAGGAGATTTGAAGAGGGGAACTGATTGTGCATGTCTGATTCCAGCTCTTCAGAGAGTTCTCAGCCCCAAGGCTTAGCTTTCAAAGGGCCGTCTCTCTCCCTGTCTGTCTCTCCGTCTCTTTCTCTGTAACATACAAACAAAATATGACTCTCTCTTTCCACACATCAAGCACACACGTGTTCATAATAGCTGCATGTAGGATATATCTATCTATCTATCTATATATGGCATATTATTTTCTTACTTTGTATAGGAAATACTGCAGTACTATTGGACTTTTGAAGTTCACACAATGTTATTTTCCACAATGTATTTTCCGAATCCACCTCCACTAGGACACAATAGAGCAACACTGCCACCTAGAAGACGAAGGAAGGTATACTTTGATAATCCTGCAAGGGGAAATTCAAATTTTTCACTCTGTTGTTATATAAATATATATATATATTTTTTTTTTTTACACAGGCCCAAATACACACATGCACAAACAGGCAGACAGAGATGTCAGAGAGAGGGGGCTGCCTCACAGGATGGCGCCCCGAGTAGTTGGTTCGAAACGTTCCTCAGGGGCACCTCGGCAGTGCCCAGGAGGCAAACGGACACCTCTCAAGCTACCAGTCCACACTCCGTACCTGGTCCATGCTGAGACTTGAACCAGCGACCCTCTGCATCTTTTACCAGAGGCTACACCACCCTGCAGATAAACTTGGATTAGTGTGCTGTCTCAGTCTTTGAGGTTATTGGTCAAGTCTGACTTGAGTTGCATACTTTGAAAAATGTATTTGATGAAAGTTTACTTTTCTTTTTGTTTATTGTATGGCCCTAAGTATTAAACAGCTATAGACTAATACGAAAATCCCAAATATTCACCATACATTCTCTCCTTTTTTTCCATTTACAGTAAAGCTCCCAATATTGCGGGGACAAGTAGGCACAGTGTGTGGTTAGTTGCACAGAAAGACATATCCCTGATAAATTATTACTATTTTTTTTGTTTCTATATGTTTTTTTCATGTTTCAGTTTTCTTTTTAAGGTCAGCGCTGAGAGGGCAGGGGGGTTCTCTTTTCTAAACCTCATGCATTGTTGAATAACATCAACAGAAAAGTACTTCTTATTTCCTCTTCTGTTTAGGTGAAAACCAGCATTGAGTATTGAGAGACATCTCACATTAAATGGAGTTTTATTTAAAAAACTTGAAAATTATTAACAACATACTAGTAGCGTATTGTCTTTGGCTACCATGCTACGAACATTTTTAGTCTGAAATAAATACATTCAGATTGTAATGGACGGTTTAATTGATAACTCATTTCTGAAATGGATCTTTTGAAGAACAGATATGTTATGATGATTATAGCATTCTAAAATATGATCTTTCAGTAGAAAATCCATTCTTGCTTCAGAGATTATAAACATTTTTAGGGCAGCTGGAGACTTGAGGACTTGCAGCTGGAGCCTAAGTGAAGATTCCTCCTTCCCAGAATCCATCACTGCTCTCTGTTGTTCACTGAGTCCATCATCCAAGGTCAAAACCACACAGCATGTACTAAGCAAGTAGGCGTGTGTGTGTGTGTGTGTGTGTGTGTGTGTGTGTGTGTGTGTGTGTGTGTGTGTGTGTGTGTGTGTGTGTCAGAATTTAAGACTTTAAAACACTAAGCATGTAAATTTGTATTTGTTGTTTTAACTTAATTCAAAATAAAATACATGCTGTGCCCATAACGTGGGAAAAGAAACTTGTGTTGCTGCAGTGATTTAGTCAGAAACCTTGTTAACACTTGGGTGCAGTTATTTCAGTCTCCGTTCACTCACTGTCTAGTTGTGCTGAAATTAACAGGAAAATGCAAAGCATGGTTTTAAATGGCATGACTACTGTGGTTTGTGTTATATACATAATGTACTTGTCTACAGTGAGATACAGAAAGTAGTGAAGTGAAAAGTACAATATTATATTTCCCTCCAGAAAGTAGTGGAGTGAAAGTATTAAGTCTCACAACATGAATATTACTCGAGATAAACGTATAGGCTACCTCAAAACAAACTTGTACGTACTAGAGTGAAGCAAACAGGTAAGAAAAGGCCAACGAAATGTATCTACTGGCGACATCTAATGGAGAAACTAGAAAAAGGGGTGTGGGGGGGAAATAATATAGGCCTATCCAAATAAATCCTCAACTTGGCGTCCTCTGCTGGTAAGAGACAAGTCAACCGCTCTTGGATTTACAAGGTTGTGAACCTTTCAGTACAACTTACTAAATCGCGTTCATACTTTCATTGAGACAATTTCACAATTTATAGTGTTCCAGCATATAGCCTACCAGGCTAGGCTACACATTCAAATAGTAGGCTACGGTCCGATTACATAAAGTTGTAATAAGTAGGCTAGGCCTATACAAGGAAAAGCAAAATAAACTATCTTTCAGAAGAATTGAAAGTCATGATGTACCTCCTTTTGTCAATAATTTACTGACTGACTGTTAGAGATTGTGTTCACGTCCTTGCTTCGTATGTTCTGTTAATAAAATACAGTGAAAATGCAAATAATAAATAAAAGTCAATAAAACTAAAACGACTAAAGAGAGGAAATGACTTTATGTAAGTGGTAAGCACATTACATTATCTAATTTGCCCTGGTGTCGGGGGAAGAAAAAAAAAAAAAACAGCATCTGTCATGCGTTACACCACTGTCGTAAAACGCCTCTGTCTGCTGTTGCAATGGCGTTTGCTGCGACAGCACTTTCCGGCAGCAGGGAAATCGAGGAGAAAGCAGCGACAAACGTCGCCAGCGGATACGTGATCGCCTCAAAATCCTTGGATTTATGCTATATTCGGTGAACTAACTTGTATATTGATTGTATATCCCTTCGCCTTGTGGATGAGCTTGTGTTCAACGTTTTCCAAGCGTGAATCTCCACCTTAATGCGGTGGGATGGCCACAGTGCCGCCTGGGCCTAGTAGCGCACTGCCTTCATCCCCGGCTGAAATTCCTCCGTTCCCCGGGGCTGGGAGCGCGGAGCCGGCGGTGGAAGACGGAGAGCCGGCTTGTCACAGGGAGGACTGTGTAACCGCCGGTACAGGGAAGACGTCGGAGCCGGTAAGCGAAGTCAATAGGTCGGTTAATAAGAAGCAAAAAAGCATGCTAGCGCGAGCTAGCCCGGCGGCGCTGCACCTCAAAATGCAAGCCCGAGAGCAGCAGCTAAACGGCTTGGCCTGCCCCTTAGAGGACGTTGACAGCCACCAACATACAGGAAACCGGCCTGACAATCCGAGACCGTCCGTGGACAACTGTGACAGCAGTAGCAGCAGCAGCTGCAGCAATGAGGAGGCTCCAGCCGCTAGACACAATAGTGAGCATTGCCAACATGAAGGCCACAGCCCCTTCTCCAAAAACGGCAGTCACTCTCCCCTAGTTAACAATAGCATGAACGGGATGACGGGTTTTACAAGAACTGAGGCGGCCTACAGCCACCCCGGGGACGAAGGGAAAGAGGGGTTTGACCTCACGGAGCCACCGAGACCGCCCAGCATCGAGCCGCCGGATGCCGGGCCCGGCGGAGAGGAGAGCCTCGCTGACCCGCAGCAGCCGCCCGCCGCGGAGCTGGCCCGGCTCGACCTCAGCAGCTCTCCCGGCCGAGCGGAAGAGGACAGCCACGGCATTCGCTATGTCCGCTATGAGTCCGAGCTCCAAATGCCGTGGATCATGAGACTGATCACCAAGGACTTGTCTGAGCCTTATTCAATTTACACCTACAGGTACTTCATCCACAACTGGCCGCAGCTCTGCTTTCTGGTGAGTGTGACACTGAAACCATCACAATGTAAAGAAAATACTTGTATTCACTCTTTAACTTTGTTTATCAAGTCAAAATAAAGTGTGCTTTAAGTGAGCTACCCTCCTGGCCCATGGATTTTGGTTACAGATGCATATCATTATTGGGGCAAGGTGTGACTTCGTGCTTGTGGCTTTGTGTCCGAAAGGCAGCCAAACGTCGTGCTGACACACACACACACACACACACACACACAGCGTAATTTGAATTTGTCAATGACAGCACATTGGTTTGGAAATTGTATTGTATCCGTTGGTAGCTTCAATACCCACTTTTCTATCACAAAGCCTTGATCCTTGTTAGTTTATTTAATTTCATTCGGAATTAATAGCTGTCAAATCAAGAAAAGTTGAACTGACATGGCACTATCCCTTATAGTTCATCACTAATGTAAGGGTATTTTTGTCCAGTCATATGTACAGGAATGTAGCAGCAAGCAAAGGTTTAAAACCCTTACTTTCCAGTTTAAGTAGAGAGTAATGTGCTGTCGGTAGGTGTTTCCTCTTGCACCTGCAGTGTCCAGTCATTGATTTCTACTTTGACAAACAACACTCCTTTCTTTGAATATCCTTTGAGCCTCTAGGTTGTAAACGTCCCAGTTCCTGTTTGTCTGGAACGACGCATATAACATAAGAGGAAGTGCCATGAAATAAAGGTCAGAGGTCAGCTCAGAGATGACAGGAACTGTTGCTAGGCTTTCAGCAACCACCCCAGTAGACACACAGAGGACCTAACTGTTGTGTGTCTGTCACAGGCCATGGTGGAGCAGGAGTGTGTCGGAGCCATCGTATGTAAGCTTGACATGCACAAGAAGATGTTCCGTCGTGGCTACATCGCCATGCTGGCCGTGGACTCAAAACACAGAAGGAAAAGCATCGGTGAGATCTGGACTCTGGGTGTCACAAAAAGAATAAACACGAAAGTCTGTCCTTTCAAAATGTGGAGCCGAGACCGAGTTGTGCAACAGCGGGTTTTTTTATGCATACTTTGGCAACCAAATCTCTTAATGCAAATGCAGTATTTAGATAAGTTGGAGTGGATTTGTAACACTATACTTTAACCTTTAGTGGCATTGTTTACCTTTTGCCTTTCTTATACTACCAGACATCAAGCCAGGCAAATAGAAAGTCAATTGGAATTTTATAAAAAGATTTTATTTTATTAAAAGATTGTATTTTTTTGCGTGCCATCACTGACTGATACTCTTTTGTCATAGGTACTAATCTGGTGAAGAAGGCCATCTATGCCATGGTGGAGGGTGACTGTGATGAGGTAAGATACATACATCATTTTTCCAACCAGGCATTTTCAGAGAATATTGAAGTTTCTGAGAAAAGGGTTAAACACACGTATGGGATGGTGCAAACATGCACAGGCTTTGAGCCTGGCATTGGCACATATTCATAAGCTGTGTTCTAGTGTATTCACTCACAATGCTAAAGTATGCAGTAGACTTGAGGACAGTCTTGCATTTGCCTAACCAAATTGTACAGAAAAAGAGGAATAAACCCAAACTCCCTCGAAAATACGGTTAATACATTACAACACACAGAGAAATGAACCATTTGTGTACATTTGGTTCTTGGTTTTAGTTTGGTGTTAGCCCAACACCAAAGCTTTTGTGTGAGCACAAACCAAAATAAAATAAATTGCTAGTAGTATTTCAAGGACCAGTTTTCTTTGCCAGCTTTCACTTATCAAAGTTTGCTGGCAACCTTGGTTAGAATTTCAGCTGCTCTGAGCCTTTCAGTATCTTCCCTCTAGTAAAGACTACTTGGCAGATGTTTGAGGTGGAAATGAGATTCTGTATTAAACTTTTAACACTGTAACTGTGTTGCAAGCTGCATTTTTTTTTTTTTTTTTCAGCTCCGGTGCCTGTGTATCAGGCAGCATGCATTGTTTTGTATGGATCCCAACATTTGACATGTCAATTATCAAGTTATAGCTTGACATACAGGTACTGATGGTTTTACAGGTTTCCTTAGCCCTGAAAAAAATGCATTACTTCACACTCCTGCCAGCATGCCATACGTATCCTCCAGGCCCCATTAGTTTGCGGCTTTGTCGGTGCTCTCAAACGCCCATAGGCAAATATTTCGGACTACCGGCTTGTGAATGCAATGCCTGTCGACAGCAAACCTTTACAACTTGAATATCAGATATACATCAGCACAAACAAAGCTATTAAAGCTGTGGGAGCAACTAGTTTATACGTCAATCTTTTTTATACGTCTATTTTATAACGTCCGTTACATTCAAGCCATTGCCAGATGAGTTGATACAAAGCTTATTAAGACTACCAGCTCCACAAAACTCTCTGTATTTCTCAGTATGGCTGCATTTACAAAATGGTGTAGTCCGGTGACTTTCGCGCGCAGAAGCTCAAGTGATGCGTTTTACGTCGCCGCTGAGAAAGGACAACAGCAACATTCAGCTTTGGAGACAAAGAGGACATTTCAAATGCAAGATAATTACCTCCTCTGTTGTTGTTGTTTTTTTACCTCCGTGTCCTGTCCGAGGTGCAGCTCCACACCAGGGAAATTAGCTGGTTAATGGTTGCGGGCTTACCTAATGTAATGTTAGCTCCCGTCCCCTCACAGCAGCCAGGAAGCCAGGGAGGCTGGGTGACTGTCCCAAAGAAGCACAGCCCATCAGATGTCAGATGCGTGGAAAAGGGACTGCGAACTCCTTTGTAATTAACGTTAGGGATTTAAAATTCACTCGTGCTGATTAGCGTGGCTCAGCCGGCGGACTTACCGCTCCACCAGAAAATAAACAGTGGGGCGCAGATTCTAGATATTATAGTTCTGATAGTAAGTTAGTTAAAATCGCTTTAATATGTCGCGATCACCGAAGGCTTGCGTCATGTGGACGCACCCACAGCGTTGTTATCGTTACTTAGAAATCCTCATAGAGGCGACAGAAACTACGCACTATAGCTTTAACTATCCCTTCTTGCAACTGCAATATGTAATAACATTTCTTTGACAATATATGTAACTGAAGGTCACTGTATTAGTACAATGACTAGAAACTAATAGCTGCTGGTAAAGGAGCAACTTGTGTACACTTATATATAATATATATTTATGAAAAATACTCAACCCCTCTTGATGCTATCATGTTTTTCCATTGCACAGTATTGAATCACTTTTTTTTACACTATTGGTTTTATTATGCCCACTAGATAATAGATATTGACTAGTATATGCTATGCTAGTTGTATAGTATTGAATACTAGTAATTGTGCATTCTGTCTCACTGGGACGGAGCCCCCGTTAATGTTATTGTGCTGTTTACTGTGCTTTTCAGTCTAAATGTCTTCTCCATGACACGTTTTTGCTCCTGGAAGCAGTGGGAAATAGCTAGCTTAGCTCAGACAAAGATGTATTTCAACAACTTCATCAGCTGCTAGCTTACTCATTGAAGCAATTCTTGACCATCAACAGCATCTAAGATGTCTCGTGCCTTAAAGCTAATTTACTGGCTTTGCATACTTTTTGTAACCATGTACTAAAACAATTAGCAAAACTAATTTGCGAACCGGTTAATTTCCAATGATGTTTACATTTTCCTCTTAATAGGCTAAACATGCAAAACTGCTGTTCGGGTCCACAAACATTCCACAAGCACCAAATATAATGCAACTATATCTTTTATACCATGCTACAAGGATCAGTCAGCCAACTCATGTATGAAACAGCGCACTGACATGGCCATCTGTGTGTCCCCAGGTTGTATTGGAGACTGAAATCACCAACAAATCAGCCCTGAAGCTGTACGAGAACTTGGGTTTTGTCAGAGACAAGCGGCTGTTCAGATACTACCTAAACGGAGTGGACGCGCTGCGGCTCAAACTGTGGCTCCGCTAGAGGAAAGAAGAGGGGACGAGGGAAGACGGACAGCGGGTGCTGTTCACTTTGTACACTATCGGCTTGACAGTCTCAGCTCTGCCCTGGTCATTTCACTCTTTTATATATATATATATATATATATATATATATATATATATATATATATATATATATATATATATATATATATATATATATATATACAGACAGACATATACACACACACACACACACACACACACCTCTGTGTACAAACATAAGGAGTATGCATATAGGGATGCATAGACACGCAAACACACCCTCTTTTTGTCCTTGGCCTCTAAACAACTGTTGTTTAGGCAGAAATGAACTGACATCCCACCTGATGTTCTCATGAAGGTGCCCCTGATACTGTCTGTGATGAGGAGTGGGGGGGAGCGAGCGAGCGAGCGAGTGAGGGTGGGCCCACATTGAACCGGGACGTTAGGTGTGAGGCAGCTTAAGTGAGAACGTGCGTCCGAAACCCCAGAGGACACGGCACCACACTAAATCCTCCTGCAGAACACAGGGGGAAAAAACGACTTAATGAAAACCAACAAGACGTGAAACAAGGAAGCGGGGCAGTAAAAAAAAAAAAAAAACAGACTGGGAAGAAAAATATTTGTTTATTTTTGTGTTTCTTTTTTTAACCTTGTGAGTTGGGCGTGGGGACGGGAAAAAGCTATAGTATGACTGTGTGTTTGTAACGCCTCATGTTCTTATCATTTGTTTTTGTTTTTTGGCTTGTTTTTGTGTGCATGTGTACGTGGCGTGGGTGGTTTCACTGTGACCAAGTGACTGTGCGAGGTCATGCTTGGTTGGAATTGTGCGTACTGTTTGTATGTTTGTGTTTCCAATCCTGTCGAGTGGCGCAGCAGCTCCCCTGCTGCTGTTTCCATCACCTGCCTCAGCCTCCAGGACTGAAGCCTGTAAAGATATGCATGCATTTATTTTAATGTGAGTGCGGGGGAAAGAGTGAAGAGTGTGTGTTGATTAACCCAGTCTGAGGCTAACCCCTCCGAAACCCCTTCCTGTGTTCGGTGTAAGCATATTGGCGCAGAGCAGGTGATCGAAAACACATCACTCCATTAGCACCTGAACTAAGCCCAGCTGGTGGATCTGCCACCTTTCTTGCTTCAGTGTCCTTCACTAAATCTCTCACCATAAAACCCTGACAGTATGGGCGAGGACTTGAATTTCTTTTCTTCCTATTATTGCAGATCAGAACTTGTCCCCCTCCCCCCGAGTGCACTGCCAGCTGCTGCAAAATTCCCCAAAAAAGGAGAACATTGACTCTTTTAAAGAAACTCCTTGCCAATGATGGTGTGGTCAAATGTGTCCTAGCCGTCTCAGTTTACTCCTTTTTTTTTTTTTTTAGATTATTCGTCTGTTTCTCCTTGTTGCAAGTGCCACTCGATCCATCAGCGCTCTCAGCCACAACTGCAGTGACGAGCCCGCTAACAGGCGTCACACGGCAGCCTCGGCACCAGACCAGAGGCAAAGTGTTATATATGCTGGAATGCTGTTTAAGTATGGTGTGTGTGTGTGTGTGTGTGTGTGTGTGTGTGTGTGTGTGTGTGTGTGTGTGTGTGTGTGTGTGTGTGTGTGTGTGTGTGTGTGTGTGTGTGTGTGTGTGTGTGTGTGTGTGTGTGTGTGTGTGTGTGTGTGTGTGTATGTATCTCTTGATAAAAAAAAAAGGAAAATAGACAAGTATTCTTAGCATATTATATTTTATTCTTTTGTTCGTTTTCAGTTTGTTTAGATCTTCTAATATACACCTGTATAACCTCACGCTGCTCATAAGCCGGCTGAGTCCACAATGCACTTCCCAGGTGCCCTAACTCGATACACAACCAACCTCGCTAACGTTTTAAGATCTCCAACATGTTCCAGTCCACACTTATTATGGCAAAGAATGTTTGCTTCAACCGTTTTTTTTTCTTTTTCAAAGTAACCTGAACAAAGGTCAGATTGTGTGTGTGTGTGTGTGTGTGTGTGTGTGTGTGTGTGTGAATGTGCCTGTGTGTGTCCTGTTATTTTGACAATGGTGTGGATCTGTTAGACTTCTATTTCTCTATTTAGAGGCACCCGCATGGGAAAATCATAGTCTTTTGAGGTGCTGTGTTTTGTTCCAGCCTTTATGAGGACAACCGGGAGGAACAAATCACACACTTTTCTCAAAGCTTTCCAGGATTTGAGTTAGTGCTCTGATAGAAAAAGGCAGGAGACAGTTTGGTTGATAGTTGAGTTGGAGAATAACTCCTAACTCCAGCTTTGCTCTTTCAAAGTCAAACTGGGAAAACAACCGAGATCACAGGTTGTTAATGCAATTTTAACTGAACTTCAAATTATGCAATTGGACTTCTGCGTGCTTATATCCTGCCTCCAGTATTCAGAGTAGAAAGCACTGCAAGACACTGCCACGTGGCACAAGCTGAGTAAATTCTGCTACAAAATATTGACCACAGAACGAACAAAAGTCTCCAGCAAACATTCATGGAAGTCAAACGTTTTAATGATTTAAGGACCGATGAGCGAGTGTCCATTAATAACACCACAGGACCTCGTTCATGTTTTGGGTTTATTTCCCCCCGTACAGCAGTCCAGCTGAGAGCTTTCATCCCAGGAGCCCAGGACGGAAGGGGAGAGTAGAGGTTTACAGTGTTGCCACCCTCATAACAGCCTGTGTATGTACGTCTGTGTGCATTTAGAACAATGGTGATCAGATGACCTTTTTTTCAGATTTGTATACGAGTGTTGTTCTATTCCTCGGATATATTGAGAGAATGTGTTTTTTGTTGTTTTTTTTGGGTGAATCGTTGTTGGGAAAGGGGCAATTTGGGTTGATTTATCAGATTTGGTTTTAATTTTAATTTCTGTGCTACTTAAGCCCATCCAGAGGTGCAACGAGAATTATGAGCGCTTCATAGTGGGCATACGAACACCCAACTATTATCTTTACTGCTCATCTGACACTGTTTAGATTTCAATTATTATAAACTCCTGGTTTTATTTTGGAGGTTTAAAAATGTCTGTCCTCTTGTGTCCCCTCACTCTCCGCACCTTTTTTATTTTAATTTTTTTATACAGTGACTACTGATGGATGAAAGGACAGGATAGGCAACCCCTTACAAAATGAACATTACTCGTTCTTTCAAACCAGCTGTCGGTATAAAGAGGTGTTTTAGATTTTGAAGGAAAAGTGTCTGTTATTTTCGGTCTTTTTTTTGTTTGTAGTCCTGTGAAACTCTGGCAGTTCCATACGGGCATTACAGCCTGTCACAAAGAGCTAAAGGGCTCCGTTTAGCTCATGATCACAGACTGAAGGGCTTCGTCATCGATATCAGTTCATAGCCATGGCCTGTGGTCTTGTTTTACCCAGCTCTCTATCTCTCTGACAATGCATTTGTAATAAGTTCTGACTTGACATGCCAGTTCAGTGTTCACAGATGTCAGATGCAGTTTCATTCCTCTCCCCCCCCCCCACCCTCTCCTCCTGAATGTCCCGCTGTGCTATCCAGGTAACAATCGCACTCCCCACTTCTCTGTCCTCACCTGGGGTGACATCTGCCATCCCACATTTCTAGTGTTAACCATTATAAATTCCCCCAGAAACCAGTTTGCTGGTCAAATAAACAGCGTTTGTCTTGGCTGTCGTGCTGCACCACAAAAAGCTGTGGTGCCTACAACCAACCACAGGCCAGCACCGCCTCCACCGCCATCCACAAAGTGTGCAAAGGGGAGAGCAAAAGTTTTTTCTGCATGTCAGATTTCTGTTTTCCCTGTCCCCTCTCTTGATTTTGATCTGGCAATGTCCGAAAGCTTTTATTTAATGTGGAAAAAGAACACAGAAATAAATTATTTGATTTTTTTAATGTTGTAAACTGGGTTATCTTGTCTGCTGTCTGGAGTGGTTTTCATTTCGAACATAATGCACACTTAAACTGTAATATAAGAGTCACAATCAGACATCTTAAAGAATTGTTTATTAGATCACGTTTCATATCTACATAAAGAGACAAAAGTGTCCTCTATTTTTACATTACACTTAACCATAAAACAGTATTATTGCATACAAACAGGCAGTACATTTCTTTATCAGATGGCGATGAACTTACAGAAAATATGTTTTCTTTAAACAAAAGACAATACTTTGCGTGGTGTTACAGACATGGCTCAAATGAGTAGTGTTCAAATATTTCTTGCATCTTATTTGTCTCAACTACAGCCGATTTTATGAAATGACTCTTCCTCAAAACGTAAGGACTTGATTGGACTACATATTACATCTCGGTGATGTGACATTGGGCCGGACGTGTTGGCCAAAACGGTTGCTCTATCTGCCCTTGTTTGAACCAGATTAACACAAAAGACACTGTTGTGTAAAAATGAGAAGTTTTAACTTGTGAAAATATGAACTTGTTTTCAATGTTTGTGCTTTTTCAGCCAACATAAACCCTGCATTCATCAGAAAGAAGTCTCTGCAGCGGGCCTGTGTATAGTCTTAGTAGTGGGAATAGACTTAGTAGTCATGCACTTAAAGTGGCAAAAGAATGAATTCGTATTAAGAGTTATATTGTACATCAAAATCTGTTTTATGCTACATACTTTTGTAGGATTATGGTATTTTGTATGTGCGTCTCACAGTAACTTTTATGAACAAATGCCTTTGAATAAAACATTTACATTTCCACAAAATTCACATTTAAAAGAAGCATTAGTTGAAATGAATTGTATGTGAAGGTTTCTGAAATGGGAGGAAATCTTGCTTTAAGGAAATAGTTCAGCATTTTTGGGAAACCCGCTTTTCCAATTTCTTGTAGAGAGTTAGACCAGAAGATAATCTATCTTCTGGTCTAACTCTCAGCAAGAAAGCGAGTAAGCGTTTTTCCCAAAATGTTGAACAATTCCTTTAAATATCCTAAATGTATAGCAAGAAATACAACTTTATATACATTAAAATGAAATGACTGACCCCAAGCCAGCTACATATACAGTACATACTGTATATTTACATTGATGTAACTCTTCTACAGCCCTTTTTTATTACTAGACAGAACACCCGCTGGTCCACATTTGTCCCCTCAACTCCAACCATTTACCAGCAACACTCTCATCCTGCCAATACCCTGCTAATGCTTTTTTATTTATTTCTTTTTTTTTTTACAAGCATTAATATCAATTTTTATGTCAAAGTTTATCACGCCAGCCCTGCCAAGCCATTAGAGTCACCTGACGACATTCAGAAAAGTGCTCACATTGGTACTTTTAGATACAAAGCTGACCTTTGTGCAGCCTGTGCAAATTGTGCCCTATTTTCAGTAGCACTCTGTGGATCAGATGAGTCATAGCCAAACAGCCCAGGGTGATTGGAGATGCGGTAGTCATAGCGATGGGGGTGTTTTCCGACCCTCCTTTACAGGAGCATCAGCCGTTGGTCACTGACAAAAGGAGCCCAAAAGGGTCTCATCAGAACTCATCCTCGGAGCTGTCAGCCAACAGCATGGCCTGGTCCTGACGGCTGGTCCCGGGCTCTCGAGGTTGCTGGGGAGGAAGTATAAACTTACTGTAATACTCGATACAAGATTGGTCCTCAAGAACAAGTGCAATAAGTAATAAGTGATAAATACAACTGGGTTATTGACCTCTGGCTGCCTGACCTTCCTCCTCTGGTGTTTGAAGCTGTTCCTCCTCTTGCGGTGAATCATCCTGATGCTGTAGAGGGCGCCAACGATCAGCAGGGCCCCAGTGATGCCAATGCCCACGGGGGCCAACATCCCAGACACATAACCTGCCTGCCGAGGGGGAAAACACAGAGGTCTGAACGGAGCAGTGTCGTAAAAAAACAATTTAATCCAAGTAATCTTTCTTATACTCCACATGATCACAAATACCGGTGGTCATTTTCCCCGATGAAGAAAGAGGATTTATGCAGACTTACAGATAAGACTATAGGAAAAGAGATTATTGCCAGTTTTATTTTTGACAGGACAGCTTAGACATGAAAGGGGAGAGGGAATGACATGCAGCAAAGGGCTGCAGGTCGGAACCGAACCCGCAGCTGCTGCTGCATCAAGGACTGGGCGCGCTCTACCAGGTGAGCTACCCAGGCACCCTGATTATTGCCAGTTTTATCTAGGCTATAACATTACTTAGTAAGGGAGTGAAGGAAACTGACATTTTTTTGATGGACAACCAAGACTGTTTAAGGGCAGCAGGGGGCAGTCTTACCTTTTCTCTGATCAGCTCCACCCAGCTCCGCACTGGAAGAAAAGAGCCACAGATTGAACTATTTCTCTTTCATACAGGTAGTGGTTTAAATATTTCTGGTTTCTTTCATGTTGACAGCAAGTGATGGTATGAGCATTAAATTCACTACGTTAAATTCCAAGGCTTATAAAAAGATGATTGAGTCCTCATACTCAGCCCCTGGTTGCGTTGAACCCAGACAGGAGGTGGAGGGATGGGGCTGTACGGAGGCTGCGTTGAGAATGTTTTAGGTGTTTCTGTCAGGTCCTCCTCGCTCTCATCCTCCACCGATTCCTCCGAGTTCTCATCCTCCTCATCTTCATCTGGCTCCTCTGTGGGGAACCAAATCAAACTGATACTCAGCAGCCAAGAAGGAAAGGTCGCATTTATGAATACATTTTTTTAAATTAAAATGAAATCGTTTTTTTTTTTTTTTTTTTGCAGTTGGAAATTTCGTCTTACCCTCAGACTCCATCTCCTCCAACCCTGATCTGGATCTGTGCGCCGGGTGATGGGTTGCCATGGTTACCGTTGTCATAGAATGCTGGAAGGATGAGAAGGAGGGGCCAATGGTGGGCAAGTTCTCTTCACGGTTTGGCGTCCTAGCAGCACCTGCACGTAGCAAATCGCATTGCCCAAGGAGACAGCAAGAGCAGTGGAGGTTTTTACACACTGTGTGCGCAACTGCAGCTGCAACTCACAGCTCAGTTTAACATCTAATAATGTGTCTCCAAGGACAAGGTGGCTAATTAGACTTTGGGTGAACTTGTGTTGCATGTATTTGTTGTGTTTCAGTGATTTAAGAAACGTCAAACATAAATGTCAGATGGATTAATTCTCAAGCAACCTTCAAGTCTCTATAAGTTCACATTAATGCTGAAGTGACATTAAATCCAACCAGAGGCTGCCTGGAGGGAAAACATCTTTTATCAAACTATGACTAAAAAGCTGCGCGGTACTTTTCTTAATAGAAGAATGTTGCCACACCATCATGATGTACAGTGACGCCATAACTCTACTTTCAAACTGGAGTTTTAAATGTGTCTTCTCATATAAATTTAGCATACAGTAAACTAAAAATCTTCCTGAAATTGGTAGCTCCATCACACTTATTAATTATAAAATGTAATAAATTATAGAAACCCCTTTGCTTTGAAAAATGGCTGGCAGTAATGTGAAATACATGTGACTTGTAGAAAAAAGGCTTAATCATGCCAAAACAGCATTATGGTACATGAAGTCATTGTTTCACAGAGCATTATGTTGACATTGAGAGTCATTGACTGACTCTGGTCCTGCTGCCACTTCACCTCTCTCAGAGTGATCCTCTGGCTCAGTTGCCGCCTGCTGCTGTGAAACCGATGGACCTAAGGAGCTGATTGGCTCCAGGAGCTCCCCGCCAGACGTCTGCCAAGGTAGCGTCCAGTCTGGCATCAGCAGGGGTGGGGCATGCGAGGGGCCGTCGCTGTCTGTCTCCACCGTGACCAGTTGGTCCAAATCCACCTCTGACTGAGGCATTTCTCGGGTCACCATGGCAGCAGGAGGCTGAGCGCTGCCGGGCACCAGCGTGACCGCTGCCACTGCTTCTGCTGCTGCCCCCTCTGGTGTGACATCTTCGAAAGGCTCAAAGATGAGAGGGAGAGCCTCAGACGACATGGTGCCCTCTGTGGCTTCATCCTGAGATGGCGGGACCACAGTGTCCACTGTAATTGTGTCAACACAAGCACAGAGACAGAATGATGGGTCAGGGTATGTAGCATGGTATTCAATTTGCAAAGGGCAGAATTGTTTGGACCTTGTGGTAAAAGTCATTAAAATACCGCAGTCTGAAAATGATGTTTTTCTGATGGTGCTCAGTTCAGTGAGTAGACTAGGGCAAATTAATCTCTGCTGAAACTGTATTCAGGATATATAGCATTGAAGTATTTATGACAGAATGCAGCTTTTTTGAAGGAGGCACCTCTTTGGACATGCCGTTTTTTTCATTTGAAGCACTTGCACTCTCTCAGAGCCGAGTTCACAGTGCAGCTAAGACACACGAAAGAAGGAATGTTTGAAAAATGGTTCTTTCTTAGATAAGAGGTGATCACAGAGGGGGCTGTCACAGGAGGAGCTGCCACTGCATATCTCTCAGGCATTTCCTTTAGTCCAAAGCATTTCTAAAATAGGCTGAAAAATGCTTATAAAGACCGCAATCCTTTTACATAATACTGTTTTGGGAATTAAGGGTTTTTTTCAGCCTCCTTTCTGTTGGGAGGAAGCTTCCTCAAACAGACAATCCCCAAACTAACGGCAGGAACACATATTGGCTCAGACAGACTCCTTTAATCTATTTCCCTCTCCTGCTTCACTGAATAATAACCTGCCTGTTTACAATAGTCTGGATGGGGAGTGTGAAGGCTGGGAAAGAAAGAGAGGAGGTTTGAGGGGGTATATAGATAGAGAGAAAGAGGGGTTGAATCCTCTGAAGACTTGTATAACACACCCTGCCACCAGACCTTTCCTAGCAGTTGTGTGTGTTCTTTTTCCCAGGCTCGAGTCAAGAATAGAAAGTAATTAGACTGCCACGGGTCCCAGCTGGGGTTCAAAGTGGAGTGTGGAAAAGCGGGCGCCTTTCTTTGCCAATCATCAAAGGCAATCTCTGCCGCTAGACGTGTCGTTTTCATTTCCGCCTCACTTTTTAATGAAGCCTCTTGAAACCCTGCAAACTCTAGCAAGCCAGAAAATAAAGCTTGTTGTGGAAGGAAGTCTTACAGGGTGACAATGACTGCAGAGCATTACCTCACACCAGGGATTTTGTGTGTCTTAAGTTTGAATGAGGCAATACAGAAAGAAGAAAAAAAAAAAAAGAAGTCTATTTTCCATCAACATTAATATGCTTTTCAATCTTTCTGACTTACCACCACCGGGCCTCGCCGCCTCAGTCCACAGGCTTTCTGGTCCATCCTCTCTGGGCATCAGGTTTAGTCCGATTTCAGGTAACAAAGGGTCTGTGAGGGAGGATATTGTAGCTCCATCATGGCCCCAAATTGGCAAATGTGTGAAGGTCAGAGGGGAGACAAAGACCGAGGCAAGGGTGGGACTGTGGGAGGTCAGTTTCTGGATCTGTTCTCCAGTATTTGGAGATTCTGTAGAGGATGGCAAGCTTGTTTCTGGATCTTTATCCTGGAGAGAATCACCATAACCAGGCAGGTTTGCTCGGTCTTCCTCACCTTGGTCTTTGCCCTCCCCGGTGGTGATGCTCAGCTGTGGTGGCACTCTTGAGGAGGCTAAAAATCCATCTGGAGTAAACCCTGTGGTACTCACGGCTGTGTCCAACTGCTTTCTCCCACGTGTGGGACTTAACGCAGGCTTGATGAGAGGTATGTCCTTCTTATCTTCTGGATCAACAGACAGCACTGAAGCGTCTCCCATCTCTGATAAGCTCCCGACCTTCTTTACCCCGCTCCTTTGGCTCCATGCCTCTCCGCCAGCATCACTCGACCCAGATCTTCTATCAAGACTGTCCCCATTTTCGGTCTGCGTCACTGGAGCTATCCCCTCAGGACGTCCAAGTGGGCCAGCCCCTCCTTCTGCACCTACATTCAATAGCAGGCCATGTTCTGTATCTGAGGGTTCAGACTTTACATCTGTAGTGTGCGTTGACCCAACAGTTGTCACTGAGCTGGCAGACTGCCCGTCACAGTCGCTGTCCTGTGTGGGGGTGAAGTTTGGGAGGTGGACAGGGGCTCCATAGACACAGAGACAGGTCCCAGCCAGGAGGAGGCGATGGAGCATCCCAGACATCAGCATCTCTGTCTCGTCTCAGTGCCTGCTGAGAGTGGACACAAATGATAAATGCTAATAGGCTTAACTGAGGTGTGAACAGTCCCTGCCTGCAACTTCAACACTTTGCCACCAAGCAGCAGACATGTGGACAGAGAGAAAAAGCAGCAGAGGTGGCAGTGTGTGTGGAGGAAGATAGGTGACAGGGCACATTACAAAAGTGTGAACCTGCAGATGAAAGGGTCGGAATGCAAAGTGTATTTCATTTTTAGAAAATCATATAGCCTGTGATAACCACAGAGAACAGGATTAACTGGGCATGTCTGCCTGCCTTTGCTTTGATGCTGTTAGTAGCACCGTTTTTGAATCATTCGGATGAAATTCCTTTTCATCTCTTCTGTTCATTGTGTATTTGAAAGCAATGCTAGGCACGCACACACACACACACACACACACACACACACACGCACACACACACTCACACACACACAGACAGGGGGAGTGTGACAAACAGAGAGAGAGAGAGGGAGGGAATCTGACACAGCAATCCTTAGCACCCCTCCGCACTTCACCTATAAATAGCACCAGTTTTTTCCATCCTCTATAGGGTCCTCTACAGATTGATCCATGTAAAATGAAACAGACCTGATTCTCTCTGAAAAGAGGGCAATTGTCAAACGCACATTATAAAATGCTACATCGGATTAAAAACAAAGCAAACAACTATGCACGGCGCATGTGTTGCTTTACATGACTTGACAGCAACAATCAACCTAATAATCAATCACTGCTGACACGTCTGATGTTTACAGGGTGACACCCTTTCATATTGCCTGAGTCAGACAACCGTCTGAGAGAAATCATCATCCAGCCCTGATGATGTCCAACAATGTCACAATACAACCCTCTTCTCTGTCAGCGCACCTCCCCTGTGATCAACACAGTGAGCAGCCGGAATGCTCGCGCAATCCACACCTGACAACATAATGGCTCGAGCATTTTGGACTGTAAACAAATTCACGCTGCGGTGTTGAATACTGGAGCTAATCATAGCCTCACAGAGACTACAATGCATTCCCTTTAAAATCGCATCACCCATCATATTCTGGTAATGAGAGCGAAATGCACATAACAATTAAAGTCGCGTAAAAATAAATACCTTCCAGAGTTCATGACGGATCGCTGTGCCTGGGATGCAGAGTTCTCTTTGCAGTGTGCAAAAAAGAAAAATCAGGATAGTCAAGTGTGGAAAGCAGGCTGAAGGAGAGGCTTGTTGTTGTGCAGCTCGGCGTCACTGACTGAAAGTCTCAGTCTTCTCTACGTATGTGCGCCTGCTGCTTAAGAAGTGCTGCCACCAAATGCTTCAAATCTGCAGGATTTGTTCAAACAGACGGCGTTGACATCTGCTTTATGATAACCGCGCTATTGCCATCGAGTGCATCTATTTCCTGTTGTATAATCTACATTAAATTTGTTTATTGTCTTTCCCATAAGGGTTATATGAGGCTCCTGGTGGTGCTGAATGGACAGCTCCTTACCCCCAATATATAGGTCGCCCGCTACTTAAAGAGAGCAGCGGAGACCAAGAAGACAACTTTCTTATGCTCCAACCTTAAAAATAATAATAATAATAATAATAATAAACATTATATTAAAAGTTGTTTTTTAAATGAACAGATTGCTAGGTATAAAATAAGCTTAATGCATAATGCAAACATATTCTTAATGCATAAATTAGATTAAAAGCAGTGAGTTGTTGGTAAATCAATACTAGCCTATACAGTATATAATAGGCTATATGGCTATTTACAATAATCACATGATACATTTACTCATACTTAAAGGATGGCTTGCAACTGCACATGCAAACGTTGATTTCAATCACATATCAGATCTGAAAAATACACGGTCCATTATAATTAAAGTGAACTTTAACAGAAGGAGTCTACATGGGATATGGTTAAAATATTGTGGTTTGTGTGGTGTAAAAGAGCTCTGTTAGAAAACAAGGAGTCAACACAAAAGGTATCAGTGGTTATGCACATGTTCTTACATTGATTGTAATGCACTCCCTGCTTCTACATTCCATTATATTTTGAGCAAATATGCTCTTGTACTAAATAAATTATTTTTTGTGAACCGCAGATTTATTTCTGTATGACTACCCTGGCCCTTTCCATTAGCACGGTTAATCCAAAATAGCACAGCATATACAAGCAGGTGCATGTATGAGCATAAAGTAGGCTACTAGGGAGAAATTGAGTGAAACACCAAATACAGTTAATGATATGGGAATGTGTTATGGTAATTGTATTAAAAATGGTATGATGATTTGCTTGTATTTCCACCAGAGAATCCTGTGGGGACAGAGATACAGTATTAGTAAATATGGAGTAGGCTTAGAGTTTGGGCACGCAGAAAAGGTTCCAGTGACCCCCTGTGGTGGTCCAGTGAGGTTAGCCTACATCATCATCATCCATGGGTTACATCTGGGTATTGTCAATAGTTAGAGGGACAATCGTTAGAACTTTTTATTAGTATTATTATTATTTATTACAGCTTTGACAACAGTCCGGTCCCCCCTAAAATACAGGGTTTTTTCAATACTTTAAAGAAGACATAGGCCTATACAATAGCTACACAACATAACACACATCACAATATCTGCAATATATTGATGGAAATAATACAATTATGTAAGCTGATAGAAAATGTACTTTAAACGTGTCTGTAATTTAAGGCTATTTCTGATGTTTATTAATGTTTTACTTTTTGTATCTGAAAAGTCTGCATTTGATTGATTCATCTGAAACGTATTTGGTGAAAACTAAGTTTTCCTCATTTTGAGCATATTTTGATCAGGCAATCGGTGTGACGTCATCGCGTTTCTGAAGACCCAACCCAACCCAACCGGAAGACAACAGGTTTTTTTTCATCCTTTTGATCGATACGATGCAAATTTGCGACTGTCAACACTAAGCACTGACATTCTTCATTCAAATAATAAAATGCCCTTATTTGATGGGTTGGGAAGTGGAGGAGAGAAGACTGCGATCGTTATTGACTTAGGAGCAGCATACACAAAGTGAGTAACGTTACCAGTCGTTGGCACGCCTTGTTAACATGGCCGTTCGGTTAGCATCATAAGCTAATGTATATATTGGTTTTCTGAAGTAACTTTACGTTAACCTCCCGTGTCTTGGCACTTTAGCTCGGTCTAATAAAAAACACATGATACATAATTGTATACCGGTAGTAAATTCTGTAGCGTTAGCTAGAAAGCCGGCCAGTCAATGCTAACTGACGTTAGACATGTCAGTGTTTAGCTCGTGTTAGCTAGCTGATGCCAAATTGAAGCTAAGATAAAATCCAATGAGTAAAGAAAGACAATTGTACTGGACGCCAATAGCCTCTTATAGTCTGCTGCATTGCCAATTATAGTTTTTCAACACCCTACATTTTCGTATTTGGGTCAACTTCCGACAATGAGCCCATTTAATGCTGAAGCTAAACTTTGTCAAAATAATGTAGCTAGCTAGACATGCAGGTATTGAGAAGCTGTTTATTATATTGGTGGGAATTGGATTACATTAGATGTAGCTAATTGACCAACTGAACAACACGTCTACATTTGGCTTCATCAGTCCAGACAAGCTTCTTGTCATTTGTCCGTTTTGAGCCAAATACTAACCCCATGTTGACTCTTATTTAAGTGACCTAAATAGTTTTGTTAAGCACCTGGTAATCTGATAGCTGTCTGATACTAAAAGTTACTTCACCAACCATTATATTTTACACATCTCCCAGCATTTAGGGTATTTACAATAAGCTTGTTACTGGAGATTTACCAAAAATGCTACAATACAATTCTCATTATACTTCTTTGGCAGTGTATATGGCTTCAGTGCTACATAATCCATGTCATCTTGCTGGAATATTAGGCAAATGTATTATGTTATAAAGATGAGAAACTGTCCTGAGGCAAGTCACATGCAGATCAAGAGGACTGTTCTCTTTTAATAATGATTTCTTTGTCTACAGTTACTGTCTAAACACAGTTGACACAGAGCTGCACTGTTATTTTATTTATATGCAACTCACTAAAAGGATTTTTGCTATTTCATAAAATGATTATATAGCCCTTTGAGCCAAGTCTTTGTATGCAGTTTTGCTTGTGTTCTACAATGTGTAGGAGCCTAAAAAAGGTTACTGCTGGCATTATTCTTGCTAGTTACATTATTAAACAATTATCAGTCTTAATCTTTTCTGCACGGCCTCTTGCAACTCAGCTGACAGTTTCCGTTTCTTACAGATGCGGCTTTGCAGGGGAAACGGGGCCCAGGTTCATAATTCCGAGCGAGATCCGGAAACCGGGACAGCAGCAGGTGAGACACCGCTGTGCTTTGCTGAGTGTAATCATTTGGAAGGATGTTTGGAAATTGCTAAATATATGTTAATGTGGTGTCTCACTTTCAGGCCATCAAAGTGGTTCAGTACAACATCAATACAGAAGAGCTTTATGTCATCCTCAAAGAGTTTATCCATTTACTGTACTTCAGGTGAGACTCTGCTGCATTAGTTATTCATTCTAAGTGTTAAACAGCCTTTATAAATAACATATACCACTTTTAGATGAAAAATGGAGTGGTCCAGCCTCATCAAATCAAAGTTTGTCTTCCCATTTGTCTCAATCAGGCACCTGCTGGTGAATCCTCGCGACAGAAGGGTGGTCATCATCGAGTCCATCCTCTGCCCGTCTCACTTCAGGGAGACACTCACCAAGGTTTTCTTTAAACAGTTTGAGGTATGGAAACCAACCAGAGAGGTGTTTATAGCTGCAGAAATGTTAGGAAAAAAGTGTTAATGTGGAACATGCGTGTCACAGATGTACTTATTTAAATATACTTATTTTGTGCTCCAAAATGGGATCAATTTGAAAAGTATAGGGACTTCAGTAAAGAAAGGCCTGCAGTAACTTTAACTTTACTGACAACCTTGATAGTATGTGTAAGCTACAGTGTGTGTAGGGGGTTCCTTTTATTTCAGAGTGACAGTGGATAGACAAGAAAGGTGGGAGAGAGATGGGGGATGACACGCAGCAAAGGGCCGCAGGTCGGATTCGACCCCGGGCCGCTGCAAAGGCCTCAGCCTACATGGGGCGCACGCTCTACTGGGTGAGCTAGAGGCCGCCTCATGTTTTAAGTGTTATTCTTTGATGGTGTTTTCCAGGTGCCCTCTGTGTTGTTTGCTCCAAGCCACCTCATGGCCATCATGACTTTAGGAATCAACTCGGCTCTGGTGATGGACTGTGGCCACACAGAGACGCTGGTGCTACCTGTATCCTTTTTTTCCCGTCATCTTGGAGTCGTTGACCATTAAAGGTACACTCCAAGTGGTTAGGTAATGGATTTGTTTGCTTTCTTACCCAGAATCAAGAGAGAAGAGTTTAATCTCTGTTTGTTCAGTCGAGAGAGTGGTCCAGGACACATTTAGCCTAGTCCAGTGCAAAGACTGGAAGCAGGGGGCGACTGTCTCACTTTTGATGGATTGCTGATGTGTTCTTTTATTGTTCTATGATATTTCTGAATGTGTACATGCAAAAAGAAGGCTTATTGTATTGTGTATAAACTTTATATGCTAATACCTTAACTGTAAAATCAGGTTTATGAGTGCACTCCTATTCTTCCAGCTTGGGAGGCTTTGCCTTTGGGAGGGAAAGCCATTCATAAGTAAGTAGCTCTAACAGATTCCAGAGGAGTGTGTGACTTTGCATGTTGTTGTGCACACTTGTCTGTGGAAAGAACACTTCTATTTTTACACTTTGTTCCATGTTGATTGCAAATCTTGTGACTGTAAAATGGAACCTTTTTTATTTTTGAGATGTGCTTGTTTCCTACCGTAACAGCATGTGTCTGTATTTATTCTAGAGAATTAGATGGACTTCTTGTGGAACAGTGCACTGTGGACACCGACACCACCACTGGGCAGAGTGTACCAGCTGCCATTGGTAATTACCGGAAAATACGTTTTGTCTTTTTGAATGGATAAACTGACATGGCCTGCTGATTTGTTTTACAATGCAGAAAAACACAATGGCTTTGACCTATTATGTGTCATTTACTATTCATAAGAAGAACTTGTTTCTGTGTGACATTCGAGTGAAACCCATTCTCAATTTGTGAATTATACATATGCATACGGTCTATTTTAAAGTTTTCTCTCCACACTTTTTCTTGATGGAGGAAACTGAAGCATCGTGTTGAGCTGTGAGAACCACAGCGGTAGCGGAGTTAGGGAAGCTACACTTCTACATCAATAATTAAGACAGCCAGCCGCTTGACTGTTGAATGAACTGCACTTCTGCAGTAAGCACAGAGGGGCTGAGGTCTCTACTCAACCCTTTACGCTGTGCATGATTCACAGAGAGAAATGAATGCCCACAAATCTGAAGTCCATACAGGATTTGTTAATTAACAGTAGTGACAAAATACCAGAAAACCACTGGAACCTGTGTTTGTTTTACGTCCTATTTGACACTCGTCTTTTGCTGCAGTGTCAGCTCACACATTCCCCCAAACGCTGATTTCGCTTCATTATAAGTCTAATTTGGAAGTGAAATAAGAGAAATGGCTGATTTGTTTATGTGTGTTTTTCATCTTTTTTTCAGGGACCATCCCAGAGGAGACTGTGGAGGATATCAAGGGTAGGTTTGATGGAGTTTGAAGGATTTAATTATTCCTTTCAAAAGGCAGCATTCCCCAAGGAAAACAACTTCTATTGAGACTGTGTTTGCTTCCTTCATTACCATCTGCAAAATAGCCCATGTCATTAAACCTGAGTCACTGAGTGCTAATGTGCTCATTCTGTGCTAATTTGTACCTTTTATAACTTTTAAAAAAAAATACTCATCGGTTAACATTGCCGACAGTCGTTAAGGACATTGGTTAAAATGTTCATCCTTAGTTATAAATGTGTCTTTGAGTTTGGACGTCTGCTCATTAGTTTTGTTTCCTGCAGTCAGAACATGCTTTGTCAGTGACCTGCAGAGAGGCCTCCAGATCCAGGAAGCCAAATTTAACCTGGACGGTGCAGCTGAAGTAAGCGCCATGTTGTTTGTATATTGGTTTTTATATGTAAACAAATGTTTGCATTGAAGATTGCATTGCTGTAGGTTCATTTACAATTCTCCCTTCTTGTGAATGCGTTTGCAGCGTCCAGCCCCGCCTCCAGATGTTGATTACCCTCTGGATGGTGAGAAAATCTTGCACGTCAAAGGATCAATCAGGTAGTTCATCGAATGATGCTTTTTGTGTCTGCCTTTGCCTTTAAGTGAGACAAGCCCAGATATTTGGTTATTTTTTGTTGTTGTTGTAAACTCCAATGTCTTTCAACTTGAGGCATTTCCATGGGTTTTTGTATTCTTATTTTTAGTTATGTTTCCCTTTGCGGTAGAAGGTCCTTCTGTAAAATGAGAAGCTCGGAATCTTGGTGTGTCTCATTGCTGTACCGTCTCTCTGTGGGACAATACGTACATTTGTCTTTTTAAACTGCTTGTTGTCCGCTCTTTGTCTTTAAATGTCTTTCACATAGTCACTCGTTAGATTTTCTCTCTTTTTTTCTCCAGGGACTCTGTGATGGAGATCCTGTTTGAACAGGACAATGAAGAGAAGAGTGTGGCCTCTCTGATACTTGATGCTCTGGTCAAGGTAGAGAAAAGTTATTCATTCTGTATGTCTTGGCAAGTTTGAGGGCAAGATGTTGTGTTTATGAGCAATCACTTACTTGATGCGGTATGAAAGTAACAAAACTGGAAGATTTAAAAAAAAGTAGAGCTGTAAATCAAAATTCTTTCTTTGTCAAGACAGGAACAAACCTCGACAGGAAACGAGTCTTAAGTATGGTAGAGCATTCATTTGAAGCTTAACACCTTTTAATCTGAGGGCGTAATATATCTGCATTGGAATCTTATTTCTTTTACACAAATACCACACAATCCAAGATCTTAATTGCGTTATTGATGTCATTACAATACATTGACACCTCTTAAATGTACGGAAATTGAGCTTTTTGTCTATTTATTTAAAAGTTTCCCCTGTTTTAGAGCATGCCGGCGATTTGATTTCGCCCGGCAGCTCAGGCTGGAAACCTATACGTTTATCTATCCTGCTTCCGTTACAAATTTGCGGGAACCGATCACAAACTGGCTTATCTACTTGGTGCGCTATTGGCGAGTTTAACACGATGGCGATAGAGAAGCGACCAAGCAGCATTTTGTTTACATTCAACAAGGCGGCCACCGAAGCGCAGCACTCCATGGCAGCAACCCGTTGATGCCACTGTTGCTGATACGTCACCCGGATCGTTGGTCTGATTGGTTGAAGGACTATCCAGTTGTGTACAGAGCAGACTCCCCAGACTAATGTTCAGTCTTAAAAGATTGAGCTTGGTCTGGTGATAGCCAGACTAGCATGTTGCAGCAATATAGTATGATCTTGCATGGCTCTCTTTTAGGGCTGTAGCTATCGATTATTTTAGTAATCGAGTATTCTACCAATTATTCCATCGATTAATCGAGTAATCGGATAAGAAATACTTTTGTGTTATTGAAGAGCAATAATAAACAATAGTTTGGTTAAATTTTCGGAAAAAAGCTACATTTTTGTTGCCTACATTGCTTACAATATCATCTCTCAAAAAACTAAACATATGAAGTGCATTTAAGTGCCATATTACATTTTTAAAGAAAACATTTTCTGAAATGACATCAACCTCACACTAAGGCATACATTAAACATACATAAACATGACCTTAAGTTGTGCAACTTAACTTTGAGAACTACAAGTTTCATCCTGAGACTGATCTGTATATAGGCCTATATGTAAATATATGTATATGTAAATATTAATTATACTCAGTCGATTTTTATTTATATATTTGATTACAATGCTACACAGCTCTGTTACACTTATGCTATTAGATAATTGATCAGCTGTTTCTCCGTGAAGAGAGAGAGTGAGAGAAAATGGTGCGCAACAATCAGCTGTTTCTCCGAAGGGATAGTCAACAAGTCGGCTCTTTAGATCAGATTGTGGTCACCGCTACGTATTTTCTTGTCTTTGTTTTTGCTAGTTGTTGTGTTTGGTGTAGTTTCATCGTCCATACGACTCCGTGATTTACTTTTGTTGGGTCCGCTTCGTGGAATGGATGAGAAATGTTTTCTGCTGAGATGCTGAAGCGTTGACGTCGTGCTGTTATTGTGGTAAGCTAGTTCGGTTTTTCAGTAGACACACTGTACAGAGTTCTCGTTTTAATTACGTTTGAACTGATTTCAAATTTTGGACACTTTCTGTCGTTTTCTCCAGCCTGTCTCTTCTCTTAGCCCCGCACTATTTACGCTCTGGCATGTGTCGTCAGCAGACTGAGCAGCGTCTGGTGTGCGACAATAATAGTGAACCGTGTGGAAACACCGTCCGTCAGCAATACAACGTTGGTAACACTGATTTAACGAAGCTTCGAGGCAAATCATTTTTGCATCGAGGATTTTTTGTAACCGAATTATTCAAGGAATCATTTCAGCCCTACTCTCTTTACCATCTTTTGTGCCTTGGTGTTGACATTATTTCATTTGGATTTTGCCTCACTAATCTTCCCTTGTGGTGGATATCCGTTGGAAACAGTTTGGGCATAATTACCCTTCTGTTCGTCTCGCTTTGCCAGACCCTCCTCCAAAGCGCATTGGAGGAGGGTCTGAAGGAACTTGTTTTGGTGAAACGTGTACTTTAAAAAGTAAACTCAGATTGGACAGATAGTCAGGCTAGCTGTCTGGATTTAACCATAGTCCTCATAAATCCACAGGAGTTTAAAATGCCAACACAAAGGAAGCAGAATATCCGGCCTAAATGAGTGTAATTCAGCGGATTTTCTGGAGGCAATGGAGCAGTCCCGGAAGTGGAACGTCGAGGATGTAGACTACCCTTCTGTAAACATTCAGTATCTTCGGCAGATGGAATGCAGCAACCCAGTTTTGTTCGCCGCGGAGTTGAGTGTACAGTTTGACTCAGTGCGGTTGCTATGGCGACACTCAACTGAGGCCATTCTATGTAACTAAGACCAGTTCTGTTGTCCATGTGGGGCTCCAGTCAGCACCGGACAGCCTCATTAATCTCAGTGGGTACAGCAGCAGCAGACATTACACAGCCTCAGGCTTGAACTGCTACAGCAATACGTTTAAACCCCGAGCTGTGCACTACTCTACTCATTATATATTGATATATCACCAGAGAAGGCACTGCAGTAATGCCCGCTTCAGCTACTTTCATCCCAATTTTTTTTAGTCCGCACCTGTCCTGAAAACTGCTGCTTCCTGCTGCCTCATGGTTTTCTCCTACTGCACTGGCTGTGGACATAGATGACCTATTGAAAACATGTTTTCATTGTAATCTAGCTCTAATCTGTCATGTCAGGGAGAGAGCGAACAGATGAAAGCATGAAATGTAAATGATCTAATTTGGAAAATGTGCGATTGTGTTTCCCTGTAGTGCCCCATTGACACACGTAAGGTGCTCTCAGAGAACCTGGTGGTGATCGGAGGCACGGCCATGCTGCCGGGTTTCCTGCACCGTCTGCTGGCAGAGCTACGCCTCCTTGTGGAGAAACCCAAGTACAGCAACGTGCTGGCCAGCAAGAGCTTGCGTTTACACGCTCCACCTGCCAAGCCCAACTGCACCGCCTGGCTCGGAGGTCAGATAATGAGTTTTTATTTGAATATTTATTATTATCTGCTGAACTGAAGGCTTTCCCAGAAGGCAAAATAAAAAATGTCTTTGAAGAAGACTTTGGAAAAATATTTCTTCATGCCCTCTCGTATCATTTGGAAAGCTCTCCCTGTGTTCATACTGTCCTCTGCTGTCCTCAACAGGTGCTATCTTCGGAGCGCTGCAGGACATCCTGGGCAGCAGGTCAGTGTCACGAGACTACTACAACCAGACAGGCCGCATCCCAGACTGGTGCTGCTTGAGCTCCCCTCCTCCCGAGTCTCTCTACGAAGCAGGGAAGACGCCTCCCCCCCTCATGAAGAGAGCCTTCTCCACAGAGAAGTAGAGTGATCTGTAACGTAATTCTCACGATGTACTCCCCTTTACTCCACGTGATAGAACAGTTCAGTAATCTTAAACGTAACATCTCAACTCAAGTCTCGTTAATGTGTTAACTACATCAAACAAACGGCTCTAGATGTTTTTAATGTCTAGTAGTCACATGCGCGTTTTTGTATGCATTGATGATTGTGGACTGTTTGATGATCGGGCGAGCTGGTTTCTGACCTCCCGAGTAAGAACAGATATTGGGATTTTAGGCGTTTACATTGATATTCTACAAGTGTTAGAATTTCAAATAGGTCCTGTGCTACACGCAGCCGTGTCTTCGGTTTCATTTTACATCTCATTGAGGAAGACTGAACCCGTACGTGCTCACTCTCACTTCATCTATTTCTGCATTTTGTTAGCATTAAGACTGAAAAAACACATCGTGTTCAGCAGAAATGTTTCCAACGATTACCAAATTGTGCTTTAGTAATCCCCTTTTCCAGCAAAACTTCAGAAAAATGTTGCTCAACTTTGCTGACATTTTTCCATTGTGATGTATGATAATGTGTGGAGAACTGACTGCGTTTTTGATGGTAATGTCCCATGGAAGTCTTTCCAAAAAGAAAGAAAGTTGATCTTATTTATTGTTTGGATCTCGCAGTGTAAAGTGGTTGTTGAACTCAATAAAGGCCCTGCACACTCCCAAAGGTGTTCTCAGTTATTTCATGTTAAAATGGGGTGGAGGTATCCTGGTATACTAAGTCCCAGTCGTCCCAACTTTAAGAAGTGGTAGCACATGTAACAGGACGGTCGGGGAGATGTGAATTAGTCAAGATCTGAAACACATCCACTCTGAGCAGTGGTCTAATCAAGGTAAATAATTGAAATCACCTGTGTGTGTTGATTGTTGTTGTTGTTGTTGTTTACAGGCTTTAAACCATCTTCCAAACAATGCCATCTTGCTCTGTAACCTTTATATCCAACAATTACAACAAATAAATATTTAGAATTCAATCAGATGTCCTTTTTATTCTAGAATGGCATGAACAACATTCTGCAGAAGCCTTGAAACAGTCCACATACCTACTTCCAATAGAAATCAAGTAGACTAATTTGTGCAACACAGCTCACTGCAGTGTCTTTATAGTTTATGAAGACACTTTTTTCCAGATTACTGCCACGGTTGCGGCCAAAAATGATTGTTGTCTATGATGTTTTCTATTTTTTTACCCTGACTTAAATATCTGAGCTATAAATTTGCACAGTATCGTAGGGAAATGTCATGTTTTTTCAGGCCTCATATCTCTGAATGTCTTACCAAAAATGTAGGAGGAAACACTGGAATGGTTGCCAGCGATCATTCTGGCTGTAAATAAGTAACAACAAGGAAATGCAAACATCTCTCACTTTCAAACCAAAGGAATGCAGTGTTAATGTATCCATGTGAGCTTTACCTGATAAATCAATGCAGAGTAAGTTGCAGCCACCTTGAGTGTACCCCATGGAGTAAACTATAGATAGCTAGGCCAGTATGTAGCAGGAAAACATTAACTGGATCTACATAAGCCAACAGAATACAATCCAGCCACATTTAAAGGGGCGCTATGCAGTTTTGGCAAGGGGGTAAGCTTCTCCTCGGAACGCGTAGCTCCTATGGCGCCATTTTGATGCTAACATGCCATCACCTCCCGTTAGCATTCCATTGACTGCCATTCATTTTGGCGCCACTTTGACAGCGAATAACTTTACATCTGAAACGTTTAAAGACTATTTGTCCATTGTTTATTTCTAAAGAAACACAACAATGTATAAAAGGCTCCATTACCTTGTACCTCACGTTACGAGAAATTACCGTACAGTACAGGAGAAGCTCGCAGGCAGTTTCGACTTACATTAGCTATTTAAGTTTAATTACTAATGTTAACTAGTATTTTAGTTAGCAATAATTAGCCTGTGCCTATGTTATCTCATATATACCTACGCTCTCCGTCTCTGCAAGATTGGGAATGATTGAGATTTCTCTTGGCACAGCTACCAGAAGACTTCCAACTTTCAGACAGGTTGCTCGAGTCACATTTATGTCGTCTCTCTCAGTTGGAGGCTGCGCAGTAACGCTCAGCCATCACCGGAAAAGTGCTTCTAATATCCTTCACTGGTCTTCGTTCAGAGCAACGGGATCTGTTGGTCCATTTTATATATGTCTATGAGTTTTGGCCATTTCTTCGCTGTTTTCTCACTTTTTGCTGGCAGGTTTCTCTATAGAGCTCCCCCTACAGCTTCGGAATAGATATTTGGCAGCTCCTATGTTTACTTGTGTCTGAGTCCTCTCTCGGTCAGTCTGCCGTTTCCTCTTTCTCTGTTCCTCCGACAATGCTTTCCTAGCTTTCTGCTTCTTTTTTGCCAGCTCAGCCATGACGATAGTGGGAAAAACTCCATTGGTACCTTGTTAGCCGGTTCCTGAATGGGCGTATGTGTGCAGTGCCGTGAAGCAATTCGTTACATTGCGAGACCTGATATCACGCGATGCTTCCTGACGCTGAGGCCGGTGGCTCAACGGCCAAAAGTTGCAAGGGTGGTTTTTCCGCTCACAGGCGCTAGGGGGAAGCGAGACGACCACCGTTCAACTCGAAAAAAGTCATATAACCATTCCAATGACTTCGAAGCTGTTCAGTAAAGTAAATTAAGCCAAAAAAAAACTGCATAGTTCCCCTTTAAGTCTCTGCCCAATCGTCTTTGTGATTATGCTGACATTCAAATCTTGTTGCACTAAGTTTAAGTTGGCTTTGAAACAAAATGTCAGTTTTTTACATTGTGTAATTGAATTTGATCAGACATTTATTGCACTTTTAAATATAACCCTTAAAGGGAATACATTTTCCTCATCTACTCTCTGTTTACTGAGCTGTATCCGCTCTGCTAAACTTATCAAGAAACCCCCCAACACTGTTAATACGTGTGTGCGTCCCAGAATGGAGTTGCATCGGTTTGGCCTTTTGGGTCACATTCATCCCTCAGTGATGGTCTGTCTGGTCACTGTGGGCTTGGGAACCAGTCTGATTACCCACAACGCACATGCAGTCCAAGACTGGTAAAAAAAACAACAACTGGGAAATCAGATTAAGAGTTTGGAGAAAAAATAGACAATAAATTGAGGGGAGGAGAAGCCAAGATCAGGCTGTACGTGAATATTAGGAGGTGTCTATCTGTTTGTCTGTTTTTCTGTCTTTCTGTCTCCTTCAGTGACAGCATTAAAGGTCACACAACCTCCCCAGAGCATTAATGTGCTTGTTGGAAACAGTCTCAGTGCACATGCTTTTGTGACTTGTAGGTAAATAATTGTGGCTTCCAGCTAAAATCTGTTTAAGCTTCATCTGTTTCGATGTGTTGCAGGGTAAATAAACAGACACATCGAATCAACCTCTTACAACTCCAGAGGGATTTTGGGGAAGAAAATAAGCACTTTGTTACTCACATGATAGTTGATATTATAAGCTTTGAAGCAGAAAGAGTGCAGACCTCCTACCTGTGGATGCAGGCCAATGTTTGTAGTTACCATGATGATCCTTTCCTGACCATCTAGCTAAAGACAAGCACAGCCTTGCCCATATCTGGAGGTATAGAGCTATAAAGTCCCACCTGCTGCTGCTGCTGCTCCAAGCTCCAGCTGAGGGAAACCCCATCCTCCCTCCATGGAGACTGGGACCGGAGCATCAGTGTGGTTCCCAGAGACAGGAAGCAGCAGCTGTCCGTCTGACCTCTGGCTATCAGACTGGGAGTCTGAGCAGGAAGGGGAAACCCCCGGTAGTGAGTGGTTGAGCCCTGCCTTTAAGGAGTGTTGGCGAACCGCTCATCGGAAGACCAGAAAAGTTCAAAAGCAGTTAACACGCTCAGGATGTTCCCACATTGTTCATGGTGGGTTTTTAAATGATTATTATATATGTATTCTGCACTGCATTAAGATATCACTCTGATAGATTTGTGTACACACTCTTCTTGAACTTTTTTTTTTGTCTTTTGTTTTTGCTATGACGCCAGGAGTATTGCAAGGAGTGAGAGGTGAATGTGAGAGGAGAGGCATCATCCATCTTGGTTATCTCTTCCACAGAGGCTGTTTTTCAAAACACAGCAGCCCAATTATCCCGTAAATCACACTGGCTGTGAAAGCACACCTGAGCCTAGTCCTAGTAAATGTTGAGGCACCTCTGTGCTTGTCATTCGCGCCCTGCAGAACGAGCAAACGGGAATCGTGATATGGCTGCTATCACTGCACCTGTAAGTCAGGTTGGGAAGTGAACATAGTCAGGAATCAGCATTCATTGTACCACGAGAAGCCAGGTGTTGTGTAACAGGAAGGCTACGTTTACACAGCAGTTGTTTATAGCATTAGTACCAGACATAAACTGTTGATAACAGACATGTTGCAGTATCTGCAGTAAACACATGACTGTGCATAAATACACATGCCAAAATCAGAAATGAAGGGAGGTATATCTGAGACATTTTGCTTGTTCTTGCAGCATCAATGATAACCCTCAGGTCCGCTGTGTTTGAACCAGGTTTAGAAGTAGATCCAGAGTTGTTGTGTTTTGGCAGTTAGCATCGAGATACAAGGAGCTCCTCATACTGTGGTCTGACCTCGGCAGACATTATGTCATCATAATCAGGCCACAAAAGAACGAGGCGACATAAAATGACTGTGTTTGTGTGTTTTAGCTTATACTTGTATACAATGTTTTTTTTTCCACACATATTATACTATACAGTTTTAGATTTTTTTGAAGTCTTTTTTTTTTTCGACCGCTTCTGGCAACCATTGGTTTTTATTCATTTCTGTGTACATGTTGCCGTCCTGTGAATGTATGTATGTCCAAAACGAACATGAGCCATGTTTTCAGCTTTGTGACAGTTCTTTTTTTTTTTTCTTTAGATAATCCTATTGTTTTTCAATTATTTATTAAGCTTAAGACGTAGGATCATTTTCTCAACACATCAAGAAAAAAACCATAATATAAAGACAATAATATGCAAATCAATTAGCAGAGTTTGCAATCACATCTCAGTTAACTGCACTCGATTTACTCAGTGTTACATTGTCGTTGTGCGGTAATGCAGTGAAAAGTTACTGTGTTACCCTTATTACCTCATATGCATGTCCTAATATGCTTGACTCCTGGACATAAATAAATCTGCGTGTGTGTGTGTGTGTGTGTGTGTGTGTGTGTGTGTGTGTGTGTGTGTGTGTGTGTGTGTGTGTGTGTGTGTGTGTGTGTGTGTGAGAGAGAGAGAGAGAGACTGTGGAAACTCATCTTTGCTTCCCTTTCCATTTTTGATAATCAGCTGTATGTGTTCAATGGTTTGGCGCGCGCTCTCCATCCCAGCTCGCGCACAGCGGGACAGCGCGCCAATCAAAAGACCGACGCTGCTATTTTAAACGTTTCAGTTCTTACTGAGCGACCGGAGACGAGGGGAGGTAACTTGTCGTTGCCACTATGCAAAGTTTCATCGGAATCCCGCACCTCTTATCGGTTCTTCTGCTGCAGCTGGTACCTGCGCAGGTAATTCAAACAATTTCAAAGCATGCCTTTTTTTTTTTTTTTTGCCATGTTAGCTAAAAGCAAGCGTTTATTTTCTTGTTAAGATTGGAAATTGTAATTGTCTAAGTTTCTGGTGTTTTGGAAACGGTTCTGCCATTTATTAGTGAACTATTTCATATTTATTATTAATCAAAGTGAAAATTAATTTGAAATTCAATTTATCCCGTGGTGTTTTGCACGTTAAAGACAACATTAAGGTTTTCTGTTTTTAGGAGAAGGCTGCCTTTTCTCCTTGACTCCAAATGGGACTCCTGTTAGCACCTCACGTGGAACAGTGAAGCTAACAGAGTCGGAGTCACACTTTTTTCACTGTGAGAGAACACATCTGTTCCACACTTGTCCAGTCTTTTTACACATTATCTGTATTTTGACTGGCTGTGTGCGCCACCATGAAGATAACATCTGCATTTAGGGGTTCGGGAATGGCCATGTTTCCAGTCATGTGCACAGATACCAGCCTCAGATGCAGCAGCTGCTGCATGTTACTGATCTAGGTTGAGATAGAGAGGTGCACAGCTACATAATGTACCTGAGAGCTCATGCTGCCTGACATGAGCCAGTTGTTGTGGTTTGGAGACTCTGTAGCTCCAGATCCTGCTTGTGATGAGGGTGTAGTCCTCCACTTCTCTTCTGGTTGGTTCTCGGTGCAACATCTGACCCCATGGCGAGACAGATACATTCAGTATAACCCAGCAGGGAGCTGACTGCACAGTGAATATCTGTTGCAGTTTATGTGGGGAGATTAGAAATGGGTATTGAGTAGCAAGCTAAAAATCTATAAAGGTGGCTCTCATAATATTATTACGGAAGATGATTAGGGCCACATGTGAAAAATTTATTTGAGTTCTGAGTTTAAGGTCAGAATTTTGAGTTTAAAGTCAGATTTGTGAGAATTCTGACTATTTTCTCAGAATTCTGACTTTAAACTCAGAACTCAAATACACGTTTTACCATGTGGCCCTAAGCCTCCTATGTATATTATGGATGTTTGAAGAGACACAGCAACTGATAATGAGTGAAAATCTTAGTAATAGTGTTAAAACTGGAAATAACTTTCACTGTGACACTTTAAATGCAACGGTTTAGAATTTAGAATTCATGTAAAAAAGATCCATGGTTTGTAATATAACATGAATGGCTGGCATGTTGGGCACAATGTCAGTGATAAAACCATTAAAGAAGAGTGTGACAACCTGACAACATCTTTGTCACCCTTTGTCATCTTTGTTTTTACACACAAAAATAATGGAGCTGGAATCCCCAGCCATTTCTTTTTGATGTGCTGTTGGCTATGATTACTGTTCACAAGCACTAATTCATATATTCAAATACGGATTTAGCCTCCAGAACTTGCACAAAAAGCATCTCGAATTTGAGGTATTGAAATCGTCCAATTTGTAGGTTGCCGTTTAAAAACAAATAAAAAATGACCACCACATTAATAACTGGGAAAATTACAACATCTGTTTCCCAACTGGTTGTTCTATGTAGTTTCCAAAAAGTGTCCAAATCATGTGTTTGCAAATCTTTTCAATTTAATACTAACCACTATGTATTTGTTTGGAAGCGTTATGTAAGTTACAAAATTAGAGGGTAAGAATGAAAAATGAGAGAAGGGAAAAGAAAATATTGGTCTTACTTTTTTTTTTTTTAACAAACCAACCGTTTTATTTATTAGCTCATCATGTCCAACATTGAGCAACTTCAAGCACACTGAAATGTTTATGCATGTTTTATGCTAATTACAGCTGTTGTAATGCATCTGGTTCTATTGTTGGATGAAGCAATACAGACTCTTTGGCACAACTCACTTACAACGAACAGAAGAAAAAAAGCCCACAGTAAAAACCCACTGTTGTCTCAGCTACGAAGCATTCCCCTGCGTGTGACATTTAGAAAACAATGTTCCCATCGATGTTCACAGAGTGAGAGGGAAGCAGGAGAGAGGAGAGGTGAGGAGTCAGAAAGAGATTGTTGATACTAAAAAGAAAAAGAGAGCCAAGATCAACTTTGCACTTGTGTTTCGGCGTTAAAAAATCCGGAACATTGCCGTTGTGAGAACTTAGAAAAATTCAAGCTGTGTCATGACACTTTTCAGTTCTGCCTTTGTTTTAACCGTGATTATTGTGTGTGTAAAACTCCCTCGAGTAAAGGCAGCAACTATTCTTTGCTGTTATTCTTTGCATTCTTCGAAGGTTTTTGCTTCTTGTGATAATAAGCCTTCTAGTGTTACATGAGATTGAGAAATAAAGAGCGCTTTTTGTCGTTGGCTGACTCATTTTACTGCTTTAACAGCAGCACAGTCAGTGGTATGCTCCTGAAACCATGCTGCATCATTGTTTGCACTGGATCATTGTGTGTGCACTCCTTTTTCTCTGCCACAAGAGGGCGATCTGCAACTGAACAACGAACCCACTGCTACTGAAACCGTTTATTTTAGATCATGCTCATTTCTCACTTGGATCAGTTTCCTGATTGTCTGCAGGTTCTGTATCATTCTTTTTATGCATTTTGCAGATTTCACACCCTCCAGAAAAAGGCCACTCAAGAGGTAAGGGCTGTCCCACTGAATAGGCATTTCCACCTCTGGCAAATGATTTGAATACTAAAAAGTCAACTTGTCTTGTAGTAATGGCGTTCCAGGAAGTGTGGGCAAAGAGCGTGTGTCGCCCCATGGAGCAGTTAGTGGATGTTGAGCAGGAGTACCCTGGAGAAGTGGAGTACATCTACATGCCTGCTTGTGTCCCACTTTCCCGCTGCTCTGGTTGCTGTGGGGATGAGAACCTGGAGTGCCAGGCTACCCTTGAACGCAACATCACTCTGCAGGTGTAGCAAGATCTCTAATCAGACATGATTTATCAGAAATACCCAAAGGGAGATGTTAAAAATGCACTTCCTGGTTATCTTAAATATATGGCCCTCATGGCATTTCTTTTGTTTCTAAGGTGATGAGGATTCATCCCATGATATCTATGCACCACGTGGAACTCACATTTGTGGAGCATCAGACATGTGAATGCAGGTACTGGCTTAAATTCTTTCTAATAAACACCAGATGCAAATTGAGATTTTTATAGCACAGTTGCCAGTTGTTGGTGTTTTTGTTTCTTCCTGTTTTAGAGCCCGTCAGAAACTTCTGAATGACAAAAGGTCAGTCGATGAACATTTTATCTATCGGGCTTAAACACATCAGTGAATTCACTGCACTTGACCCTTTTTCCACAGCAGCAGTGAGTCTGTCAGGAACAGACCTCGGAGAAGGAAACACAAGAAGACGGCAAACGGCTGTGGAAAGTAAGAGATGCATTGCCCTCCTGTGGCACGCACACACACAGACAGAGTTTCATTATGTTTGGACATTTATGGCTACATTCATCACTGTTTCCTCTACACTGTCAGACTACCAAGGACAGATGAGATTAAACAATATCACAATATACTATCTACTGCACACGTGTCAAACTCAAGGCCCACAGGCCAAATCCGGCCCTTTGCTAATTTTGATCTGGCCCCTATATACATTTAGGTTCACAATACATTTTGGCTTAAATACTTTTTGTCACTTTTCATGTTTTTTTCGACATTTTTGACACTTTTTCCAAACGTTTTTGGCATTTTCTTCGTCATTTTTGTCGACCAAACTGTAAGTGAGAAGACTATATGAAACATGCAATAATACAGTCAAAGATATTTGACTTTTCCCATGACATAAAAGCAATAAACTATATGTCTGGCCCTTGATGTGATTCTCATTTTCTAGTGTGGCCCTTAGGGAAGTTGAGTTTGACACCCCTGATCTACTGTGTTGGTCTTCTCTTTGGCAGGCCTGTTAATTCACCTGTCATTTATGATGAGTTTGCTTCTGTGTAAGGCCACAGAGCAATTTGTAGCAGAATAATCCAAGGCTGTGCCAACTAAGGACTGCCACTGTAAAGGTTGATTCAGAAAATCATATTCACATACCAGGAAAAATAACAAAAAGGAAGAAGAAAATACATAATTGTTTAAGATTGGTGGTGGGACTTTATATAGCAGTAAACCTCCTAATCACCCCAGTTTGTTCATATATTTTTAATGTCACATTCTTGTCAGCAGCAGGCACAATGTGTATTGACCAAGGGATCAATTCAAAAAGCAGCCAAATCTACCTTGTGCACATGTGAAAATGTGTGCTCACTCTTTTCAAAAACTGTAAAGGTCAAAAAGGCAGCATGTGTCATAGGTAAACTCTCTGTGCCTCCTCCGCTTTCTTTCTTTTTTATTGGACAATAGACATTTTTACGTAACCAATCTTGAAGTAGTGCACAATGAAGGCATTGCCATAAAGAATCACTTTGAAGCTGCCACCAGGTTTGTAGAGTGTTACAAAGTGGTTCTGTTAAAGGGGCCACTCCACGGGTTCCATGTAAGATGACATAGGAATCGTAGGGTCCTTGGGACTGTAGGGTCACACAAAGTACTGAAAATCAATTTGTCGCATTGTGTCTTTAACCTTACTCTCACAAGTTGCCAAACTTTATAGAAGTGCGGTACTAGATTGCCAGATAGGTTCACATTTCTTTAAGTCTATCTTAAAGGTCTAGTGTGTAGGATTTAGGGTGATCTATTGGCAGGAATGGAATATAATATCAATACCTATATTTTCATTAGTATATAATCACCTGAAAATAAGTAAATAGTTGGGTTTTCGTTACCTTAGAATGAGCCGTTTATATCTACGTACGGAGCAAGTCCTCTTCCACGGAGTCCGCCATGTTGGAACGAACAAACCAAACACTGGCTCTAGAGAGCGTAAGGTAACGGACAATCGGTCGAAAAGAGTGACAACCTGCAGAATTTTCGGCAGCACCAAAGCAATCCCGGAAGTGGAACGTTGTGGATATAGACTAGGTCAAGCACAATGCTAATTCTACACCAGGACTTTTCTTGGCTACCATTCCTTTTGTAAACCATAGCTTAGCATAACCCTTCCACCCCATCTTTAGTGGTCAAGAGACCACACAGTTGCAGAGTTTTTAATTCCTTCCATTCAGAGGGTCCCCAATTGTGCCAATACTGAACATAAACTGAACTGGAAACTTCCAACATTAAACCTTAAGGAATAAACATTCCCTTTGATGGTTTCATAATGGCTTCATTCTTGTGACGACCCCAAAGTGATTGTTTTAGGGCAGGGGTGTCAAACTCAACTTCCCTAAGGGCCACACTAGAAAATGAGAATCACATCAAGGGCCAGACATATAGTTTATTGCTTTTATGTCATGGGAAAAGTCAAATATCTTTGACTGTACTATTGCATGTTTCATATAGTCTTCTCACTTACAGTTTGGTCGACAAAAATGACAAAGAAAGTGCCAAAAACGTTTGGAAAAAGTGTCAAAAATGTCGAACAAAACGTGAAAAGTGACAAAAAGTATTTGACCAAAATGTATTGTGAACCTAAATGTATATAGGGGCCGGATCAAAATTAGCAAGGAGCCGGATTTGGTCCGCGGGCCTTGAATTTGACACGTGTGTTTTAGGGTATTTACTTTGGTTGTTCAGAAGGACATTTTGCCTTTTCAATCTGCAATGAGAGATGTCACTTCTTAGGCCCCTGGGCCTGTGTCCTATAGGCCTGTTCTGTATCCATCCATGTAAGTGTCAAACTGATCATTTAAGTGGTGATTTGTAGTTCTGAGATTGCATTTTAGTACATTAGTGGGTCTCATAATAACCTGAGTACACTTGCAATTTGGAAATAGTTGAGACTTAACTCACAATGTAGATAGCATTCAACCCAAAAACATCTATATAAAAGATAAAAAGAGGTTAATGGAGCCTCAAGCCAGATTCAATGAATACATCTCTGCTTAAAAAGGGGAGTATTATGGAAACCAAGATTTTGTAGTTTTGTATGGTTTCTGCTTAGAAATGTTATGTAAGAGCTTAAGAGCTAAAAAAAAAAACAGGTCATTTTTGTTTGTTCTCCAATGTTTTGATCTGATTGAATGATGCATTTGAATAATTTCCCCTTGGCATGATGTCCCACTGAGAGCATAATAATGATATTTAACAACCAATTATCCCAATTTTGTCGCAATTCTGTTGATGGAGGGCAAATCCAGCAATAAGACTAGCAGAACGGAATAGCATATCATAAATAATGTAGTTAATTAACACCAAACGCTCTGCTGCTTGCTGGGTTCGAAGATTTGAAATTCAAACGACATTTGGTAAAGTCAAACTTGGGCACAGATGTATTTCATAGACATACCATAGTACCAATTTGAATGTCTTTAATTGTTTATTTTTTGTCTTTTCAGGTGCCAGTTCCCTCAAAACAAAATAAATCTTCACTGATTCACGACTGTGTCCATAGTTTAATTTGGAGGAGTGACTTTGGAGTGGCAAATAACAGCTCATCTGTGAATTGATCAACTTGGATTACTAACCTTCTGTCAATAAATCTTTCCTCATTCAGTGCATCCATCAGATATCCTACCTTGTCCATGAAATTCTTTTCTTTTTTGATTAATTATCAAAGCAAACAACCATATCTGCAAACTCCTTTGCCTCTAACGCTGTTTTTAACAGACCATAATCAGTGTCAGTTTTCTTTTCTTTTTTTTTGTGGATTAAAAAAAAAAAAAATATATATATATATATATATATATAGACAGGATACAACAGATTCCTAATGGGTGGAATGCTGTAAATGTATCAGTTGCCAGAGAAGGATCAACCCTCAAGTGTTCACTGATTAACATTTAGATTAATGGCGTTCACAGAGAGGCCAGAAACCTTCTCCATGACTCATGTTCATTGTAATTTAGCAGAGTGACTCCTGTTATAATTGTTGTGAAACTGAAAAAGACATCATATATGTGACTTTCTATAAAGTGTTATTTACTAATTATGGGACATAATGTGTTTATGAGTTTATTAAATAAAATGCAGTTCAAATACAAGGGGCCTCTGTGATGCATTTTGTAAACCATAGAATGTGTAACATGTTTGGACACTGAGAGGGCTTTCTCTGACTGTTAACAAAGTACATACCGTTAACTACTGATTTGTATTGCATTCACAGCCTTTCAGAGACATGAGATGATAGAGGTGCAGTTGAATTTAACAAAGCTTCCTACATTGGTTTTTCACATAAGAGGAGGATCAGGCTCGCTAGTGACAAAAAGTCAGCAATCATTAAATGATATGACTAAATCACAGACAGAACCCTTTATAGGTATAGTTGGCTTTATAGAGTTCAAATGAGTATCACCAGCTAATGTAGCCTAATGTTTTCAGTTTTTTGGACAATTTTGTAACCCTACTTTGTGGAAACATTCTCTTGCAGTTAATGAAAGGCCTATTGTGCTGCTTTTACTGTTTAGTAGCATTTATTTCTTGTCTTCCTAGGCATGTAGGCACTTTCATTAGAAACCTTCCATTTTGTCATTGCAAGCATGGAAACGAGCTGCACAGTTAATGTAGTAAAGAGCAGCATGAATGCATGTGAAAACATTTTGGTGAGGGGCACTAACAGCATTTTGTTTACTTTTTCAAACATGCCCAGAGAAGACCTGCTCGCTTAGGTAAGCTAGCTAAGACAACCAGGCTCTTATGTAATACAGCAGTACATTACGCTCCAAACCTCACGTCACTGGATTCCCTGAGATTACACTGCACTGTACACCTAAGTGCACAGCGAACACAATGTCCTCCTTAAAACACAACACATTTAGCAGCGGTCACGTTTTCCTACTGCTGGCTGCGTTGGCCAATCAGAGGCCTGGAAGTCTACTAGGTGGGCGGGCGTAGCAACCTAAAGAATGTGACCGTGACGTGATGTCCAATACTCCAGACAAGCCACGCCCTTAACGACCAAATATGGCAGAGTAACACTAATACTGTCCCTTGTATTTTTCGCTGGCCAGGAAGGCGAGTAAACCCACGCGGGCCGTCGGTAGGCTACTTTTCATTTTGACGCTACAACGGTTAATGTCAACGGTCGCTGCCACCGTGCTCCGCATGTGACCGAACGGACAGGGGAGGGGATGTGTGTCTCGTGTATTGTAACGTGGAACACCGAGTTCTAAGTTAACGCAACGTTAGCTGGAAGTGAGCAGCATCAGCAGCGACCACACCGAGGAAAGAAGTCGCAGACACCTCGACCCTGTTGCAAGATCGAATCCCTCAGCTTTGAAGTCAGCCGCGGTGGACCAGCGCCAAGAACAAAGTAGCTATGCATATTCTTTTGTGTTTCATGTTGTGAGGTTTGTAGTTAACGTTATCGGTTAACGCTCTAACGTTAGCCTCGTATGTAACCGTTAAGTTAGCCTTGTTAAGTTGGGCCGTCATATACCAAATGTTTTAACGTTATTCCAATTAACTAGCTAGCTAGCTACCTTTCCATGTCATACAAATTAACGTTTGTGGTAACGTTAGACTATAACGTTAACGTTATATTATCCCAATAATAACAAAATGTAGCAAACGTCAGTAACTTTATTATTATTTATTTTTTATATTTTAGCTAACGTTAACTAGTACTACGCTAACATATTTTGAGTAAGACAGCTGACGTTATGACTTTGGTGTTTTTATTTAGTTGCGTTGATAGTACAAAACTAGCTAGAGAACTTCGGGAAGGTAATATAAATGTTTGTGGAAGGCACCTATTTTTTGAGTCGTTAGGCAAAAAAACCTTTAAGCCAAAAAAATGTATAATAATCTGTAAGTATATTGTAATTCAAGTGGTCTGAGAGAAAACTAGACTTCTAGAGCTCCTCATTGCTTTAACTTTACATCCATGGGGCATATGGATGTAGCTAGTCAAAGATTCTTTCTGATGTATTGTGGCAAAGAATTTCTAATAAGGGAAAAAGTTCCACTCTCTCATTACTTCCGGCTTCTGAACTGGTTGCAGTTCCACCAGAGTTCCATATAGAGGGCGCTCACAGGCCAGTGCAGAATGAATGGGACTCTATGGAGCTATACCCCTCAAAATCCACTTTTCTCAGGATATAATTTTTTGTCTAGTAATTTGAATGTTGCATTCAAAAGGGGAGGCTAAGAAAATACACACTACTGTCGCTTCTTTGTTCTAAAAAGCCTTTTAAAATGTCAATGATGTCATACACATATACGGCCAGAGATACTGCTTTACGGCAAGCTCTGAGTTGCTTCCTTTGTTCTCTCGAGGCATCGACAACACAGCTGACAGGTTAGGCTCTCCCTGTTAATACACGTGCTAGAAAGAGGTTTGCTAATGTTTTAAAGACCACGCCGAAATATTTACTCTGACATTCTGGTTCTGCTTTGGATGCCGTTAAGCGGGATCTCCAAACGTAATCAGTCCTTCACTGACCAATCAGCATTCATTAGCAGAATGCTAGCGCGTTATGGGCAACAACGACTCAACCTGTAAGAAATCGAAAGGACACAAGTACTCGTTCATTCAACTTTTGACCTATAATCCATGTTGAACTTGCAAAAACTACAATCAAATCTGAGATTCCTCAACGACAATCAGGCGAAAGAGACAAATGTAGCCGTCTAGCTCCATAGAGTCCCATTCATTTAGCACTGGACCGCGATCACCCCCAGTGGAACTCTGGTGGAACTGCAACCAAATTCTGTACAATGGGGCTGAATAGGGAGTGGAACGGCTTTCCGTAGACGGGCTTTGATTGTGGTCAGAGGAGACTCTCTTCTTTGAGGTTTATTGGCGGTTGGCAAACAACTATTTGGTGATGTCCACCACCAATTGGTGTGGATTAGAATATCTAGCTAGCTAATATGTACAAAATTAAAGGAGAATTCCTGCCAATTTTTTTTGTTTTTACGTTAATCTTGATCACTATAGCTACGCGAGAACTTTCGATAGAAAAAAACCCCGACCCGAATCAGTGCAGGTAACACGGAGAAGCTGCAGCTACATGTACAAGCGTCCCCTGAGTTAAAACGGCAGTTGTCGGGGCAAGTTTTAGAGTGCCTTTGTGCCTCTTAACAGACACAAAATGCAACTAATATGTCTGTGCCACATGAACAGGGCCCTTATGTATCAACAAGATGCGTTTTCAACTCAGACAGTGTTTAAATTCACCTACCCTGGTCCCTGTCTCGATCCTGCTGGTAGCTAGCTTGCCCTGCTAGCTGGTAGCCGCCACACTAAAAGGAATAACATGTCCGTGATAAATGGAAGGGGGACGTAATTGAATTTTGGCTGTACAACCACATTGCGCATTGTAAAGTTATTTTATGAATGAAATAGAAATATTACATACCGGAGGGCCAATTTGGGGTGGGTTTTACATCATTTACAAACCCGTAATTGTGTCCATCTGTTAAAAGCCCGACCGAAGTTGACTCGTGTTTTAGTCCATCGTCTTTCCCTTTTTAGCTTTTTAGTTCTTTGTTTAAAGGTGCTCTAAGCAATGTTGGGTGATGTCACTTCTTGTTGACGTTTGAAGTATTGTCAAACAAAACGGAGGCTAGCTCTCCTCCTCCTCCCTTCCGCGCACTAACCCCCCAACCCCCACCCCCAAATCATTCTTGTCTGTTATTGGCTGGAACACTGTTTATGTTTGGTGGTGTAGGTTGGCGCAGTTTGTTTTTGTTCGCGTGTGTGGAGCCTGGGCTGTCTAACAGAGACCGCGTTTTTTTACAGTGTGTTCAGGAGACAGGCAGTTAGCGGATGGTGAGGAGATGTTGGCTGTATGTGACAAAAAATGGTGTAGCCTAAAAAACGCGTGACATCGCTTAGAGCACCTTTTTAATTTCTTTTTTTTTTCTGTGATGGTCCTGCCCCAGTATCAGCCATAACTATAACAGATAATTTCTAAAATTAAAATACAATTAGGCCTATATAAAGAAATATCCTGCTACCCTTTACCTGGCTGGATACTAACACAGGCTTTTCCGGTGTTACTAAGAAATCTGTGACCCATCAGAATGTGACTGTAGCGCCATCTACCTGCCGCGAATCATTCTGTGACTTCGCGGGAAAAACGGAGCCCGACAGAGGCTTTACTAAAAACTATATAAAAACAGCTTTCTTTTCACTGTTAGTCTCGTTTGTTGTTACAGGACATTTAGGATCATCAGATGAAAAATGTCTTCAGCTTCAGAAACATTAAAAAGTTATATAGTCAGTCACTTTAAAAATAAATACAACTAAAGTCATATCTTCTCAATCATATTAATTTAAGATACTGAAATGACGATCAATAACACTCATTTCCTAAGTTTCTTGTAGAATATATATTTGGTCACACTGTACTTTTATCTTTGAGGTTTTTAATCAAATGTCTTCTTTCTTCCTCATACATGGAAGACTTTGGTCAATCAAAGGTCATTTCAGAGAGAGATAGCGTTCCTATTGGCTGTTGGGCCAATGATTTGCCCTGACAAAGAGGGGAGAGGGAGAGCTGCAGGAAGAGATTGCACTATACTTCAAATTATTGTATTTTTTGCATACTACCCACTGTAGCTTAAATGCAGAGCTTTTTGTGTTTATTTACATAAGTACACAACTCTATTTTGTCATTACTGGTGTAGTTGCTGTGAGAGCTTGTCAAGCCAAGGACATTGTCAGAACAGCAGGAAAGAAGATGAGCACCAAGAGGAAGGCTGAGAGTCACTCAAGGGCAGCAAACAGACCACGCATCATGAAGTCTGGCGTCTCCCAGGCTGATTCAGAGAGAGACTCCGGCTTCTCAGGTTCGACCTTGCTCTCGCCACAGTTTTATGTGCTTAGATTATGAGGTATCACTTAATTGAATCCCAGTTACACATCTCCCTGGTCCATAGATGCATGCTCGGAGCACATGAGCACAATGGACAACACCGACTCTGAGGATTCACCCCGTCATGTTGTACAGCAGGGAGCGCAGGCTTCTGGATCGGGGCCCCAGTCCTCCCAGCTGGCTGTGGTGGGAGGCTCCTACTCGAGTCTTTCTCCCATGATCATCATGAACAACGTCCTCCTCAAGCAGGTACGCTGCGGCTACACAGCAAAACCATAACTATATAACATTCTGTGTGGATGAATTATCTGCTTCCACTCAGGTTTCAGCCCTCGGTCTCTTAACTTCAGGCAGTGATTAAAAAAACGTTTTATTGCCGACGTAGTTTGCCCGCACCTCTGCTCGTGCGTGCGTGTGTGTGTCGGAGCTCCGCTCTGTCAATATGCAGAGAGGACAGATAAGCTTCTTTTTTTTTGACGACGTAGTTAAGGCGGCAGGCGTGTCTTGCTTAGGCGGCCGCCTTAACTGCAAAGTGCTGCGGGAACCTCTATGTAGGCAATAAAAATGATGCTTTTTCCGAAAATTAAACCCAAGCTATTGTATATTATTGCTCTTCAATAAAACAAAAGTATTTCTTATCCGATTAATTGATGGAATAATCGGTAGAATACTCGATTACTAAAATAATCGATAGCTGCAGCCCTAATAGTCAGCTAAAAGTATGGTTGAAATAGATGGGTAAACAGTAATAGATTGTGGGGCTGCTAAACAAGTACCGTGGTCTCTGCTGTGATGTGTCAGGCTGACGATAACACATCTATGAGCTGAAGTGGAGATGACGGTGGGGCAGTTGAACTAGTAAGTTAGTGGCTGCTCGTTTATTGTCCTCTTCGCTAGTAACTAACGGTAACGTTATAAATATTCCCCGCCGTCGCCAGGCTCTTTGCTAGCGAGCCGACTTTTGGGAAAAAAGTCTAACGTTATATAGTCGGTACGTTTTTTTCTGAAGTACAATGTCTCTGCTATCCTTTTCTTTTAATCCTTTGGCTTTGCTGCCCCACCGTTTTTAAACAATGTTTGTGGTCTATTCTGTTGGTTAGTCAGCGATAATGCCTCGCTCTTGCATTCGGCCCTCCGCCATGTTTAGCACGAATGACAAAAAAAAAATGCTGCAAACGGAAAATCAACAAGCAACATCAGTAGGCTATTAATAATCAATTATGGTCTGTCACTGCATCGCGATGCATCGTAAAAATGATTAATTTCAACACCCCTACTAGAGACGAGAGAGAAATGGAAAGGGTTACCAAGAGAGAATGAGCAAGACACAGATGTGAAGAGAAGTAAAAAGCCAAACTTTATCTGGTGATTATGTAATCACACACAATTAATTAATAGTAATTCTATGGTTTTGGTTATGGTAAAGTGTAGGGAACTCCACAGCAGACTAAAGTCTCTTCTAATGGTAATAACCAGAGGATGATGTGACAGCTCTCTCGTGATTGGTGAATGGGTCAGTAGATCAGTAGATAAGCATCATGTCAGTCCCTGAAAGGAGGATTAGCTATCTGAGAACAACTGATTGTTAGAAATTATTAGAATTCTTATAAACATTGGCAATTGGAGTTATTGCTGAAGTACAACAGCCAAATGTGTGCACAAAGTTTATGGGTTCATTGGCCGCAAAAAAGAATCGGTCTTAGCAGGAATCTCTGCTACTGTATGTGGAAATGGGTGATTGTCAGTATTTATCATTGCATAGACTAAATGATAACTTTAAAACGATATATTTCTTTATTGTGTCTCAAACAAACAATGGGAAATAAATGCTGTAAAATAGGCAGGTGCTTGTGGGACCTGCCTATTTTTAAATGCTCCTAATTTTGACTTTATTGTTTTTGCAGCCTACAGATAATCCTCCTGCTCTGAAGACCTGGGGGTTTAGTCCCACAGTGGAGGTGGTCCAGCCTGTGGTCCAGCAGCCTCAGGTGGTCTTCCTTCAGCCTGTGGTCTCTCGTCAAGCTTCCCTTGCCTCCAAAGAGGCCCCCTCTAGACATAGACGTACTAAGAAGTATCTTCCAATACTGAAATCCTACCCCAAGATTGCTCCACATCCTGGAGACAGCTCCAGTTCCTCAGGGAGAGGAACTGCCTCCTCCAGCATCTTCTTCTTCTTCTTCTTCTTCTTCTTCTTCTTACTCCTCCTCTTCTTCAGGGTCAAAGAGGGGTAGCAGTTTGACCTCCAACCACCGGGAACGCTGTCAGCGAGAGAAGCAGAAGAGAAAGCTGTGTGGTGGTGCTAGGAACTCTGGTTCAACCACTCCTAGTCTTCCTGCTTCCCCCAGCACCACGTCTCCTCTGCTCCAGAGCCGACTCTCTCTGCCCACAACAGAAACCAGTGCCAGCAGCAGTCCTGCCAGGGAGAGGCCTTCATCAGCTGTCAGCCAGGCAGAGTTTTCCACCTCTCTGTCTGTTATTCACACCACTGGCCCTCCTGCACCGACGGTCACCCAGGAGAACAGCTCATCAGGAGAATGTAACCACGGTGAGAGTGATGCTGATACAAAGCGGAAGCGCTTCTGCAACACTTATAACATCCTTAGCCAATCTGGCCTGCTGCACATCGCACTCCGCACCAAGGAGCTCCTCAGGCAGAACCGGCGCACTCAGAGCGACCTAGACTGCCTAAAAGAACACACAGACCTCTTCCTTCAGGCTCTGTGTAGTGGTGACACCAGCATCTGTGTTAGGCTGCAGGCCAGCCTTCAGGAGGAAGACAGACAGAGAGAGAGAGAGAGAGCTGCTCAGACCTAAAGGCAGATTAGACCTAGACTAGTGCTAGGCAGTAATCCTTTAGACTGAGCTGGGGAAAGGAAGGGGGGGGGAAATACAGACAGATGGACTGAAAATAATGTGCTCCACAATACACCCCCCCCACCCCCAGAATCTGAGCTGTGGCCTACATTTTGGCTGCCTCAGGGCCCTGACGCACCAAGCCGACCTCAAAGACTTTTCATTGCCTCATGTCTTCTAAAAGTAGCACTTGGAACTCCTCGTAAGGCTATCTGGTGGCCAGTTGTCCGCCAAATGTGCACACATATGTTCTGCACCTGTGTGAAAGGTAATAGTTTAGTCAGTATTTTGTAATCTAGGAAACATCGTGGAAAGAGAAGCAAACTACACTACATTTCTTTGCCACAGCATTTGTGAAAATAGCTCAGCATTCATAATGCTCAGATTGTGAATTGAGAAAATCAGTAGAGCCCCTTTTTAAAAAGTTTCAAAGGACACTTTGTACCCTGTGGTTATCTGCCAGTGGTATCTTGTGTTAAAATAAAAAAAATTGAGGTGAAAACAGGATGAAACCACACTAAATCATTGAAATCATAGATTTGGTCACTCAGCCCTCTCTCTAATTGCCTTTGTCAATGATTCAACAAGCGTAATCATCCAAACAGCCTAGTGCCATTAGTGAAGAACACACTGCAAAAACTGTGTGCGGTGGTCATTCACACGCTTTTAAGTGCTGCGCAGTCACCAGCTGTGGCTTGGTGTGTTAGGGACCTACAGACAAACGAAAGGCCAAAACCGGAGCTCCCTGTTCTGCCATACTGAGCCTGACTAGATCTATTCCACTGGAGCTGCCTCTCTGTGCACAGAAATCTTTTGCTCATTGGCAATCAAGACCCTGAAAGATTTGGATCCACTGCATGAAGCGGTGAACATATACAAAACATTTTTTTAAACTAAAAGCACAATACAGGCTCGGAATCTGAAAAATGTATTTCAACCCAAAGACTGGATATTTCAACTTTTAACCGTGCATGACGAGGTGTCCTCATCTAAAACTGAAAGACATCAGCATACTGCTCATTGCTTTTATTTAATTAGGTTTCAACAGTTTTGCATCATTCATGGTAGTCCTCTAAGCTGTGTGTTGATACTCATCATTAATGATCATTGATACTGATGTGTAAAGCTTAACAGACATCCAGTTTGTCTAAATTATTTCATGCAGCTGTTACAATAATGTAAAATCGATGATTATAACAGGCTTATGTCATATAGAATGTGTCCAGGGCCTTTTGCCAGTCAGCATTTTGTAAATAGACAAACGTGCCTACAGTTTTTTATTTTTAGTTCCTGCTTCATTTTTAAACATGATGACAAAGATTTAGAACGCAGCGTTGACTGTTTTAATTTCAGCTTTCCTTTCATGTTGACGGAAGATGTAATACAGTGCAAACTAGCTGGAAGTAAAGCTCTGAACAGCCATTTTGGTATGTTCCCAAAAACATCCCAGTGTAAAGGCTGCTTCCTATAGTTCAACCATATTCATTAGTTACTTGTGTACGAGTTCCATCATTTTGTTTTTGTGTGTTTTTCTATGTACTCGTGGATGTAATTTAATGTGGCATTATTGTCTTAACTGAAGTGCAGACTTTTTCTGTTTTAAGTTCCTGTCTGTTTTCACCTGTGTGAAATATTCATTATGTAACTATTGCATCGTCCAAATTAGGAACAGTTGTGGAGTTTTGTGATGCTTAATATAAACTTTTTGTATAATTATAAGTTATGGCCTTAATATCCATCCCAATGTATGTCACAGAACTTTGCATTTGCACTAAAATAATCTGAGAGCAGCTCTGAAGCATTTTCTGGGCAGAATCTAACGGCAGCTATGGTAGCTCCTTTGAGGCAGACTGCATGTCTTTTTAAATGACTTGAATTGCATTGTGAGGCATCATAAGCCACTACCAGTGTATGAATACTATTCTTAAAGGACAACCATGCATTTACATTGTTTCATATCTCAGCTTTTATTTGGAAGGACAGGAGCACATTGATTAACTTTCAAGCTTTTAGTGTGTAAATGGACTGATATGTCAACAGTTATGCCTTCGTCAGACAGAATCAGTGGACATTTTGACAGAAAAGGACACAGTAGCAGGTGATGCAATGTGTTTCAACAATAGCCACTGTAAATTAACCATTACGTTTTAGTCTCCCAAACCAGATTTGATTGCATGTTTAGGGTCACTGTCCTACTGGAAAACAATGCTGTCTAAACACTCTGCCCTCTGGCTCATAGTTTGACGTTGCACTGAAGAAATTTGAGGTCATCTTACTCTGCAGTGCACCAGTTCCACTGTCTGCCCCAGATGCACTGTACAATCTTTTTGTGGTTGACTGGCTCAGTATCTCCCCTCTAAACACTACTATGGTTATTGTGGTAGCTGACCACAAAACCCTCCAAATGTCTTAAAAAAAGTTCCATTTTGGAACATTTTAGTTTTCCTGACCTGTTCCAAGTATTTTGTGTCTTCCCACTAAAATGGATGTGGTTCAAGCTAATAAGAGCAGCCAAACTGGCTCTTTTTGCACAGACACAGTTAAGTTTCTAGCAACAAGATGTTGACATTATAGACTTTTCTACATTACCAATACATAAATAAAAGCTCAATGTATGAGTTTTTAATCCAGCAGATCTTCCGGAAGACCCACAAATCATTTATGAAGTAACCTAAATGGTTTGTGTGCTACAGTAATGATGTATGTTTCCCAAATGTGATTTAAAAAAAAGTTGTAGAAACAACTGAAATGTTTTGATGCCATGACATGCATCTCTTAAAAGTGTGAAAACCGAACAGCATCAGATGTTAGTATTTTTTTCTTTTTCTTTTGTTTTTTGAGAAAGGGTTTGATGTAACATGCTTTGGGTTTATTTTTGTACATTTTTAGTTTGAGGCTCATTGCTTGTGTAATAAATGTTATTCCAAATAAACCTTGTTTGTTGGGTATGATTTTATGTCTCATTTTTACAGCGATATTTGGCCAAATGAATAGTACTGCTTCTTGATTACATAAAGAGGAGCATCATGTCTTGAATCTTGGATAGAGGTGAGAAAGAGGAAGACTGAGATGTTTATTTTTATTTTTTTAGAGTTTTCCACATACTCCTCAGAGAAAGTGAGAAGTGTCTGCACTTACAGCAAAAAAAACAGAATGTGTGGATTTTGCAAACACGAGATTACACTTCAGGAGCCACAAAGCCTATATTGCAAATAAGTTAATTTTTTGTGTGACATTTTTGGAACTCAGTATTTTGAACTCAAATATTTGGAATCTCAATCGTGTATTTCTATGTCTGTACTTTAAGAACAACAAAAAGCCCGAGTCGTCCTTGTATGTTTTTACACTTACTTGGAAAGCTTTAAAATAAGGATACTTAAAAGTGAATGCTAAACGAGAAAGTGGTGAATACCGCCTTGGCTATAGCCTATATGCCTGTATACCACTGTTCCAGGGAAGAAATATTTACAGTTTAGACCACTGGGTGGCGTCGACGATCATGGATCCTTGTGTGGAAAATGGAAACTGTAGGGCAAGGCGGTTGCTAACTCCTGTAGATGGCAGTAATGCAACACTAAGGATGCCAGCATCCCGTTCATACTCAAAGAAGAAGAATATGAATAGTACTCTCACTCTTTAGCTCAGCTATACAACTATAACAAGGTAAAAATAATTAGTTTCATGTCACTTAAGATTTAATTACATTACATATACGTACAGTGTGTCGCCAGCGGGCGGGCTCTGGCACCGGGCAGCAGCTAACATCTGTCTGTTAGCCCCGGTAGCTAGTTTGGTAACTGCTAACGCTGCTAGCTAACTTAACAAGACCGTCTGTCATCTGCGTGTTTTATCCACCACAGTTTAGACTGACGCGGTGCAGTCAATGTCAACCTTTAGCCGCATTGTTTGATTGCCTTGTTTTTGGCATTTAATTGTCAAGTTGTAGCGATTCGCTGTCAGCTAGCAAAGCCTCAACGTTCACTTGCTCATTTGACGTTTTGTCCTGTTGTTTGACCGCAGATTGTGCGATGGTTTTGACACAAAGACGACCTGCACCCACCCCGTATGACCGACACAGAATCCAACATTTAGCAGGTGAAATTTGAGGTAAGAATTAGTTTTATTAGACGTGTGCCAATTATTGCAAAATTGGGTGCCTTTGATGGATCAGTGTTCTCCTTCTGCAGGTTCCACACAGGGTGACCCATGCTTTCTGATGAGCTTGACTCCAAACCAGAGGTATTGGCATCATTTCCATGACCCGTGTTAATTTGCAGAGGCAGGAGACTTTGGAATAATGCATTAAATAAGACACGAGCTTGGCTCTTCTCTTTTTCTCTTCTCAGCTGCTGGTGCAGTTTGTGCAAAACGCGTCCATCCCGTTGGTGCAGGGTCTGGAGGACTCGGAGTCCAAACACCCCTGCCTGCCCCTGCCTCTGCCTCTGCTGCCTCCAGCTGAGAGCTCGCTGTGCAGCCCACTGGAGCTCACAGGTCTGCAGCCTCTGCTATTGTTTTGTCCACCACAAGTCAAAATACTAGCAGTACTATTCCGAGCTTGCTCATTTTCAGTGTCACCTAGGGCTGGGTACCGAATTCTATACTTTTTAGACACCCGCCAAATTGCCTCTAAAGTATCGAAAAAATGCCTAGTCATTCAATACCAAATTTAAATACCTAAATGAGTAAATCTCATCAGCGTCAGTGAGCCAATCAGCATGCTTCTACCAAGATCTAATAAAGCTGACTGTCTAACGTCACGCATCGTAAAAGTCAATTGTAAAATCAAAGTAAAAACATTGATTATAGCCACTTTAATATTTAGAGATTAAAAGGAGTCACACACAAATCACATTGTGGTATTGTGTGACATGTGGTAACTGGTAACACTAGAGCTTGGTATCGTTCAAAAATGTTCAATACCATTACAGATACCGCTACCGGGACTTCGATACTGATTCCTGAACGTTACTTTTTTCGATATTCATTTTATAAAATAAAAAAAAATTACAACATTGCACAAATCTTTTTATTTATTTTTCAGCTCCTACGACGTGAGCCCTGTCTCTCTGTGTGTATCAAATGACAATGTGAAAGGGGTGGCTTGTAGTGATGAAGCTACAGAGAAGTATCACCTGAATCTGGTGAACATAGTGAAGCATTTAGCAGCTAAAAAGCAAGATATTTCCCTCAGGAGTTGGTGGAGACCAAAAACAGAGCTAAAAGGAGGCCAGAAATACGAATGAATGATAATGTTGCTCCATAACTATTGGATAAGTTAATAAGCAACTGTTTGCTATGCTAACAAGTTTGTCATGTTGTTAGCTAACTTGTTTCTGCTCCCTCCCCCCCCCCAGTTCTGCATCAAAGTGTACAAGTCATGGAATACATATGCCACATTTTTTTAATTCAACTGCAAAGTAGAGAAGGCAATTTCTGAAATTGCAGTGTGAATGCTTGATGTTAAAAAGTTGACATTAAACTGGTTTACTGGCTTTAAAAGTTGAATAATGCCCATAATGTATGAAAGATGTAAACATTGTAAGGTGTGTATGGAGTTTCTAGATAATAGTATGAATATGTAGAGAAGACTTAGAAAATGATTGTGTGTTACATGTGTTTTTTATGTTTTTTTTTGTTTGTTTTTTATAAATTGTATGTCTACTGCAATCACATGGGAAAAGTAAATACATTTACATACTGTGAATCGTTTTTTTTTTTTGTGCACCCCTAATAAATGTGGGTAAATACATTTGCCCGTTACATAATTGAAAAGGTTTATTTTTACATCTATATTTTTGCTAGTCTACACTCATGTCACTAAAGCAATCGATTACCATGCACTTATTTGACAGTGTAAACATAGTTTGATTATTTGTGATATTAATTTGCAGATACGGTGCAGTGTTTAATTCAGGACTAAAACAAACAAACAATGGTTTTCCCCTCAGATGGAGGCCTGAGCCATGGGCCTGAGACTTCTCCCTCCCTGTCAGAGTTCGGAGGCGTGTCAGAGCGAGGCCCGTTAGTGGTCCAGACACACACTCATCCACGGGCCTCACCCAGCCCCCCACCCATCCTCCATGACCTCCAACAGTCAGACAGCCCTTCCTACGTACTACTGAACCTTGCAAAAGGTAAAGAAACACTAAACCAACCCTTAACTACTAACAGAGTCCAAAGCTTCTTCCTGTAAGGTGAGTCACTTCCTGATGGATTTCAAACACCATTTTAAAAGAGTGAGAAGTTTAAAATTAAAACTCACTAAATCTGATCTTGTGTCAGCACTTTGTGTCTTGCACGGCTCCCGATTCTACACACAGCGCTAAAAAGAAATGGGGTGACACATTTTCATGAAGAACTGTGAATTATTTTGGCTGAAAGAAATGATCCTTGGCAGGCCCATTCTCTTGGTTCATCAGACCATAGCAGGGGAGCCAAAAAAATTAACTTACAGCTTTTGTGCAGTGTGCTGTGTTCCGTCTGTGAATCAGTGAGCGATGTGAAGGATAGAAAAGGCCTTTCAGCAGACAGAATCACTTTCTGTCTATGGTTACTTTAAATTCAAATCCTAAATAAAGGATTGTTGTTGATTTTTAGCGTGTTTGTGCTTTTTCAATACGTGATAGATAGATATAAGATTAGGGCTGAAACGATTCCTCGAATTATTCGCTTACAAAAAATCCTCGATGCAAAAATGATTTGCCTCGAAGCTTCGTTAAGTCAGTGTTACCAACGTTGTATTGCTGACGGACGGTGTTTCCACACGGTTCACTATTATTGTCGCACACCAGACGCTGCTCAGTCTGCTGACGACACATGCCAGAGCGTAAATAGTGCGGGGCTAAGAGAAGAGACAGGCTGGAGAAAACGACAGAAAGTGTCCAAAGTTTGGAATCAGTTCAAACGTAATTAAAACGAGAACTCTGTACAGTGTGTCTACTGAAAAACCGAACTAGCTTACCACAATAACAGCACGACGTCAATGCTTCAGCATCTCAGCAGAAAACATTTCTCATCCATTCCACGAAGCGGACCCAACAAAAGTAAATCACGGAGTCGTATGGACGATGAAACTACACCAAACACAACAACTAGCAAAAACAAAGACAAGAAAATACGTAGCGGTGACCACAATCTGATCTAAAGAGCCGACTTGTTGACTATCCCTTCGGAGAAACAGCTGATCAACGCTCTACTAGCATAAGTGTAACAGAGCTGTGTAGCATTGTAATCAAATATATAAATGAAAATTGATTGAGTATAATTAATATTTACATATACATATATTTACATATAGGCCTAAATACAGATCAGTCTCAGGATGAAACTTGTAGTTCTGAACGTTAAGTTGCACAACTTAAGGTCATGTTTATGTATGTTTAATGTATGCCTTAGTGTGAGGTTGATGTCATTTCAGAAAATGTTTTCTTTAAACATTTTACAATGTAATATGGCACTTAAATGCACTTATGCACACACACGTTTAGTTTTTTGAGAGATGATATTGTAAAATGTAGGCAACAAAAATGTATCTTTTTCCAAAAATTTAACCAAACTATTGTTTATTATTGCTCTTCAATAAAACAAAAGTATTTCTTATCCGATTACTCGATGGAATAATCGGTAGAATACTCGATTACTAAAATAATCGACAGCTGCAGCCCTATATAAGATACTTTATTCATCCCTGTGTGGAAATTTGAGAGTTGTCCAGCATACTCCTAGCCTTTCAGAATAAAGCTCTAACATCAAACCCAAAACTGCCGAGCGTGATGGGAGGACAATAATGAATTCATAAATGTGTCCTAGAGGGACTGACGCCATTGATGATCATGCAGAGTGTTGCATTTGGCTTTGAATTGGATTGTTTCACAGTGGTTCTTTTCCACCCTCTCAGGCATCACAGCCTCCTCAGAGTCCCTGATCTTCGCCGCAGATGGCGCCGGGGAGGATGACGATGAGGGGGTCTCATCAGGGGACTATGGGATCGATGGCAGTGCTCCCTGGTATCTGCGGGTACAGGAGCTGGCACACGACAGCCTGATTGCCGCCACGAGAGCACAGCTTGCCAGAGATGCCAAGGCCAGCCAAGACGCCAGAGCTGCAAGTGTCAGTAACGGTAAAAGTCACTTTGTCTTAGAGGTCCTTTACACCGGACAGTAAAGTCAAACAGGCACTTCATAATAAAATACTACCACGTTGCTGTTTATAGATGTGTGCAGTGCCAGTGGCATGTACAATACAGTCTGTGATGTCATGTAAAATGAAAAGAGAGAAAATAAAGATGAAATGAAGGCTGTGTACAGGAAGCTGCACATGTTTATGGTAAGACAACATCATTGGCTGTTCTACTTATTATAGCAGGCATCAAAGATAGAAAGAAGAGAAATGAGGTCAGCGCCGAGATGAAAATGAAGTGTAATCAGCACCGACTGAAACTGTGTTCAACACTTCTCATCATAAGTCTCTAAATCAAAATGAATTAGTAACTTCGTCTAAACGGATTTGCAAGTCTGACTGCAAATATCAAGTGACGGTCTAAATGGCCCATTATGGTGAAACATTGATCATGCTTCAGCACATATTGTCTGTGAGGATTTAATGTGCATTTAGAAGTATGACTAATGCAGGCTTCAGAGGGTACAAGTGTGCAGTGATCAGAAAGACAGACATAGGTTAGACAACAGGAAAAAAACAGAGCAGTAACCACAAAGACATGACAGGGGAGAGGACACACCGGTGATCAGAAACAGCACCTCTAAAGCTAACTAATTAACATGTTATATCGTGTTTGTTTAATCCGCACGTAACTTTTTATTTCTTTTTTGGGCATTTTAGGCCTTTACTTATACTGTATAGGACAGCTGAAGACATTAAAAGGGAGAGAGAGGGGGAATGACATGCAGCAAACGGCCGCTGCGCCCAGGAGTAAACCTCTAAATACCCATGGGCGCCTGCTCTACCAGGTGAGCTACCCAGGCGCCCAGGGACTGTTTTGTTTTTTTGGCCGGGACCAGTAACTTCCTGCAGTTTTCCCTGGTTGCATAGCAACTGCTCTCAGCCAAGAAAAAGTCTGATAGCTGTTAACCAAAATGTTGACCCTGTAGTCAAATAGGCAAATAGATTCCAAAAGTTTCCAAATCAAGTATGATAGAAAATGTGTTCGACAGAATTCGTTTCCAAACTCTGCTTTGATTGTCGAGAGTTGTTTACTGCAGCTTCTCCGCTTGCCAACATTATATCTTAACCTGTTGCTCACTCCCTTTAATCTCTTCTCACTCTCTCAACGGTGAAGCTATCTACTCTGACCCAAGACAAAAGTTCATTTCCTGCAGCGCACGCACAGTGCCGTAGCAAGCTGTTGACCCACACCAGGAGTCAGGACTTCATCACAACCACTTTTAACTTCCCTCCACAGGCTGCCTGAGAGATAAAGAATTTGCCCATGACATTCAAGGCAACCCTGCCTCCTAGCTACAGCTCTGATCTTTGAACTCCTTCTGAGCCCAATTGCAGCCAGAGGTCCTGTTTAGAAAATTGATATGAGAGTGAAGTTTTTCATTTTTTCTTTGTCGGCTCCTAGTTGATCTCCTCCCATCGGAACCTGGGTCTGTTTACCATGGTTTATGATGTCTTATTCTGAGCTAGTGCACCAGTTAGGAAAGGGCTTAAAATACTTTGTACATTGTTGAATAAAATGTCTGCAGCAGACTGTAAGTGGTTTCAGTTGGGGATTAAAGCCAGTGTAATGGCTGCCCTCCTACTAACTTGCTGTTGATTAGTAGTGGGGTATCAGTTTTAGGTGCATTACTACTGGCACGCCGTATGCAAAATTGGACCAGTTAAAGGCATTCAAAGCGGGGAGTCCGGGCAGGTGAAAAGCGAGTGATTGCATTCAGCTTCGGGTGGTTTTCTTTTGGCTGCAGTTGTTCGGCAGGTCTCAGTCAGTTCCCGATGATTAGCTTTTATACAGCCGGGCTCCAGAGGCTGGCCGCCTGGCACTCCTGTATTGTTTTCTGCACAACCCCGCTCACTTTCCTCTTCTGGTTGCCTAGGTGACCACACACACAGTTTGACAGCAGACGGGGACAAGCGAGAGCTGCCGTCTCGGACCAGCCGCCCCCTCTCCAAGCAGATCCTCCGCTGCTCGTTTGAGGGCTGCTGCAGGACGTTCACCTGGCCGGCTCATCTCAAATACCACCTCAAAACACACAGGTGACACAATACACACACGGCCAGGGAAGATAATGGATTCAGACAGCAGTCCCAACAAGATGCCACAAGTATGAATATTTAACTCTGTGCAAATCCTGGCTTATGTGGAAACATATATCACATTTAAAAACAATAATAAAGGCTTGCAGTCTAATACAGTTTCCAGCCTTTTTATACAAGTTATTACACACGGTTTGCCTGTAAAACCAAAATGCAAAACAGATGTTTGAAGTCTTAAACACAAGGTATTACTGTAAAGTGCGTGAAAAGTGTGCAGGCAAAGAAAATCAATTTGAATCATCTTCATAGATTTCGTCAGACCTTTATTGTCTACAACAAAATTGATAATATCCCTGACAATAGGATTTACTTTATGTAAACATCAGAGTAAATACTACTTGCATCTTGCCTTGTTTTGCCCAGCTTTTGAGACTAAGTTAGTTTATGAAAGTGGTACATTTAGTGTCGGCTTTACTGTTCATCAATCATAAAGACAGCTGTGTTATGATAAGCTGTTCATATTACTTCTTAGAGTTAAGTCAAAGCAGTGATTGAACGGTGTTTTCCACAGATTGTTTAAGGTGGAGGCAGACAGAGCAACCTAACAGGAGAAACACAGCGGAGGCTTAGAAAGAAGTGTGTATTTGTAGTGCAGGAGCAGGAGGAATCTATTTGTGGTTGCCCTGTCTGACATTGTGGTGGGCTGTTGCAAATGAAACGTGCACACAGGAGACACCGAGGCTTGTGTGTTTGGTTATCTCGGCTCCCAGGAATGACCGAATGTTCAGGTGCGGCGCAGAGGGCTGCGGGAAGAGTTTCTACGTGCTGCAGAGGCTGCAGGTTCACATGAGAACTCACAACGGTGAGAAGCCCTTCATCTGCAAGGAGAAGAACTGTGGCAAGAAGTTCACCACAGCTGGAAACCTGAAGAACCACAGACGCATACACACAGGTGGGGAGCAGGAGATATTTGTGTATAAAGGCCCAAACACGCTGGAAGCAATAACTGACTCAGGCCATTTGGCTCTGCTCATTTAATGCTTCCTTGGTGCAGTCATGGCCAGAGATTTGAAGAGTCAGCAGCACCGGCGCCTCCATTTCACTGCTGCAATAAGTAACAGTACTCTGTCATATTTTATTTAGGGTGACGTTAAGATTATTTTTGAAGGCCTGTTCCACAGTCTGCTTCGACCAGTTAGACTACAGCTACACTATACAGTGTTTTATATTTTGCCCATATGTCTGGAAGAACAGCTTTCTATGCACTATAATATCTACTTAGTTGGATGAAATGATATTCAACTTTTTACGTTCTTGTGCGTCAAAATAGGTCAGCTGTCACCATGAGTTCTGTAAGTTTACTACATTAATTCTTACTATTGTAGAGATCAAGTGTGTGTGTGTGTGTGTGTGTGTGTGTTTCCAGGAGAGAAGCCTTTTCTGTGCGAAGCAGATGGCTGTGGGCGATCCTTTGCAGAGTATTCCAGTCTACGAAAACACATGCTCGTACATTCTGGTGAGTGGGACAGAGTTAACAGCTGTACAGCTGAGCACTTTTTCGTGATTGGTGTGCTACAGACATAGTATATCATCATTTGCTTTGAAGAGATGCATCCCGTATCAATCGCAGACGGGATCACAGGATCTCTTTGTGTTTCTCAGGTGAGAAGCCTCATCACTGTGGGATCTGTGGGAAGACTTTCTCTCAGTCCGGCAGCAGAAACGTCCACATGAGGAAGAGACACGGAGAGGACGGGCTCAGTAGTGAAAGCAGAGAAACAGGTCTTTTTTTCACTCACTCACGCACGCATGTACGCACACACGCACGCACAGTGCAGTGGATGGTTATGCTAATCCTTGGATTATGTAGCTTCAAGCAGCCCATACATTTTAAAATGTGCATAGAGATAGTGTTGGTTTGTTACATTTAGAAACATTTCTTGAAATAATTAATGACTTTTGGCGCTTAAAAATGTATCATTCAAATTTGTATTCTTCAGGGCCAGTAGCTGGATTGTTTTAGACTGCACATATCTCTGGGAAAGTAGAGGCAGCACAGCTCTACTGCAGAAATAGGCCTGTTGGGCGTCTTGTGATGGGGTCAGATTTGTCTGAAAAGTATGTATTTACCAAGTTAAAATGGCACAGTAACTCAAATTCATGTCTTCCAGCTTCTCATGCCTCACTCAAATGTCTTTTTGCCATCACCTTACAAATTTCCCACTGCGGCTGTGGGAAATTTACCCAAGTTTACTCCTGCCTCTATTCGTAGTATCAGTTTCAGAACCTCTCCAGATTAATTAATTAAGCGTCTCTCATTGAGCTCTTTTACTTTCCAACATATGGTCTAATTGTACAAGATCAGCTTAAATGAGTTTTTTGTGGCGTGAAACATTGAAAGCAGACAGCGCATTTGTCTACTTGTCACATGTGTGTAGCAGTGGGGAAGCACCACAGAGGAAGTGCTGCCAAAGCTAATTATAAGCAGCAGATTTATTCGGGTCAGTCTCCCCAAATAGGCTTTTGTAAAAGCAGCGCAAAGGAAGATGCTGCTTCACAACAGAGGGGTACTTTCTGAGTTACTGGATGAATTATTGAATCGACTGTGTTGGAATAACTACAGTCCTGAAAAACAACAACAAAAAACATTTTCACACAAGCGTCAAAGGTAATTTAAATTTAGTAATAATGAGCAGATTTCAGCTGTGAACATTGACTTCTCAGAATGACTGTAGATTGTTTGCTGTAAATCCTATAAATATGGTGGATTGAGTACAGTGTGTGTTGCTACTTTTGTAGGAAAAGCTAAGGTTGGTTGTCTGTCTGTCTGTGACTGACAGGAGAGGCTCTGACCCAAAGCAGCCTGCTGGAGGCAGATGGCGAAAATGGAGATGGTATGGTTACCATGACATCAACTGTTGAACCCATGAATCTTCACCATGCCATGCTGAGATCACCAGGTATGCCTTTTACACACGATGGCAGGGAAAACCCAATACATACAGGGTGGACTAAATAACATGTCACAACAATAATATAGTGAAGCTTAACACTGTTCTGTCAGTGTCAGAGGTGCTGAGTTAACTTGTGGTGTTGCTAATGTCCTGCGAAGTGTTTTTGAATCATTGCTCGTGTCAGTCTTTTGGTAACAACTGTCACTCTTTGACAGTCCACTTTTCTCGTGTTTGCTCAAGCTGTCATGACTTTGAGATGTTTTCTTTTTGGACCATGAACGAACAATTCAGACAGCAGCTATCAGGCCTCTTTGCTTTTCTTGCCTTGAAGCCCCATGTTAGAATAGTGATTGTCGAAGTTGAGAAACACAGCTTGTTGGTAGCTTGCTTAACAAACCTCTTTCTGTTCAGTCCTGCCTTGTTTCGTCTTGGTTTTAGTCCTTGCTAAAATTGTTATTCTGAAAAGTTGGTCCCAACCCATTTATGATTTATTCATTCAACTCTTGGATCATTCCTTACGAAAATATTTTAGTGGAGATTTTATAACTGGAGCGTTGCATGGTGCGGATTCTACGTCGCCTGATTATTGGTCCAATGCTGTCAAATGTACTAGATCCTCCGTGTAAATGTTTTATGATTAATTTTGATGCATGTGATGCTGACGTGTTAATATAAGGTTGTAATATTGAACTATATGTGTGCAGTGCTTATACATCATCTTCTAGGCTGTTTCTCCAATTTACATTGGTGGTATTATTAGAAGTTGTTGTAGTAGTGTTTTTATTTCTTTTCTTAATTTATTGTCTTTATTTTTTTTGACTGATAGTCTGTCTGACTGGGGTTTCTGTGACTTAATAGGGTATTTTTGTAACAACACTTCAAAAGAGTTCAGTCAACACCTCTGGCCGTCTCAACAAAATCAGTGTTGTGTGTAATTTTGTCCACCCATGTACTAGAAAATGCCTACGGCTAAATGGTTATTTAATATGAGTGTATTGTTTTGTACATTATATTGTGGTAACATACATTTTGGGATATATAGCATGTATTTATTGATTTCAACACACTTGTTTGAAATTGTTCCCATTTGTCAGAGCTTAAAGGACAATTCCGGCACAAAATGAACCTAGGGGTTAATAACGTGTGTGTACCGAGTCGACCGTTCTCTGGGAAATGTTTTCATACTAAATGTGTCTCTAGCTGAAACAAGCTAGCGCAAACCGGTGATTATCTTCTAACGCTAGCCTTCGGGCAGAGGGTAAATCGCTATTTCTACACCACTAACAAGGCCTAAATAGCTCTCTGCCCTGAAGGCTAGCGTAAGAAGCTAATCAGCGGTTTGCAGTATCTTCTTTCAAGCTAGAGACGCATTCGATTAGCATAAAAACATATCCCAGAGAACGGTTGACTCGGTACATGTTATTAACCCCTAGGTTCATTTTGCGCCGGAATTGTGCTTTAAAGTCCATATGTAATGCCTGAAAATAAGTATTGACCCCCTTGGACTGAATACTTTATAGGCTCAGTTTTACATGGGTCTGTACATGTCCTTCGGCTTCCTAAATTGGCCCGTCAGCATTAAAATCAAAAAGGCATAACAAGGTGAAAGCTTGCAAAAACTCAAGGACAAATGTTCTAGTAGAGTTTTGGCCCTGAAAAGTGCTTTGTCTCCTAATGACTGTAGGTACGTACTGATTGACAGGAGTCTCACTTTTAGACAGCATTCATGTTCCCAGGTAGTTTCTCTTGGAAGTTTGAAGGATCTTTGTGTCCCCTCCCTCCAGGCTCTTCAGACTCAGTGGTTGTTCTCTCTCAGCCACATGAACTGGTGACCATGACGACAGAAGACCATGCATATGGAGAAGATGTGGTGGCGCTGCTGTAGTCTGCCATTATGAAAAATGTCACACACTGCCTATTTCAGCAACGCTAGACTGACAGTCACATTGGACTAAACGTAGACATCTCATCTGTAAATAGATGAATTGCTGACTTTCACCCCTGTAGATATTTGTAATTAGCAACCGATGATGGTTTTATTTTGACAAGTGTCAAATGGCAAAGTTTGTACAAACGACCTTTTTTTCTCTAGTTTTTGAAAACAAATGCTCCCAAAGAAATACTGAGACGGGTTCAAAGTTTATGAAAATATAATGTCCATGTGTTATGTGCATTAACATTGTAAACAGCAGTCTGGGGTTGAAATGCAGTGATGATATTCTCCAACGGAAAATGAGTGCCACTTATTTTTTTATAACTTCAATGGCTGATATGATCGACTGTCAAATTTAAATGTACCAGACATGTGTATACCCCATTATCCTTATTACTAACTACCACACACTTGATACTAGAAACTACTGGAGCACAGTATATCACATTGCTGCATGTAAACACTGGTCACAGCACAACCAGCTTAACAACTAATCATGTATCCAGTAATGGCCCAAAGCTGCATAAACCGAGTGTCATTGGTAACATCTTTCACTCTGATGTCATCCTCCAGTGCTTGACTTGTTCTCCGAGTAGGAAACGCATTGCTCATTTACAACTCGAAACAACACTTGAGAATAATTGCTTCATGAGAAATTAAGAATTACTCATGAGGTTGGCTCCTTCCTTATGCAACACTGCAGATGTCTGGGGCCGTTAGATAAGGTAGTGCACGACGTTACCCGTGTTTGTTACTGAGCACCACCTAAATCAGCAGTGGCTGTTCCTCCCTTCTCAGTGGATCTTCAGGTTGTGAAAGTGGTCCAACGTGGCGCCCAATGCCCAGCTTGCCTCCACGTTGTTCACTTTCTTGGTCAACTAGGAGGAAAAAAAACCCACCAAATCACTCAAATGCCTTTTATATTTATTGAAATAAAAAAGTTAACAGTTTTTGTGCAGAATCTTTCCTTTAGCATTAATTGTGCTCCCATTTATATGGGGCATCACTTTAGGTGATTATGTCAAAGTGTGTACTAGAATTTTAAAAAACAATTAGGGCTGTCAAACGATAACATTTTTTAATCGCGATTAATCACTGAATTTCTATAGTTAATCACGATTAATCAGATGATTAAAATTCTATTTTGCATTTCAGAACAGTTTTTAAGTACATATTAACAATCGAAAGCAATTTTTTACCAGTGTGTCTTGATTGGGAATCAAATGAATGCAAAGAAAGTTACTTAAGTAAGACGTAAGAAAAATGTGTGAATCTGTCATTATTGCACAATTCTCCAAGTACCTAACTAAAAAAACTAAAAATCCCTATCCTTAGAGTCAATATAGTGTTTAGTAACTCCTAAATAATGTTTATTAGTCACTGACGTCCAGTGATCACCGGTTAATGAGACAGCGTTTGCAGCACCTTGCAGCAGTTCCACTGTGGCTGCTTTCTCCGTGTCATACAGACTGTGTGTGGTGAAACTACTGTCTCCCTCGACGGCAACGAGACAGGTCAGAACATGCCAACCGTAGTACGTCTTTAAGACCCGAGTCCTCTACGATGCTGACAGGTCTGCAGTTAGTTGCCACCCGTTTCGAAAGAGCTGTAGTAATTTTTTGGGATTTGGTTTCATCCACAGGTCGGCAAGTAGCACTATCCAGCATGCTAGCGGGTAGCATCACGTTAACTGTACTACTATGCTTAGCTCCGTAGGTGGTAGCTCAAGCTTGACGTGCTTCGGTGATATTTTAATTTGGCTTTACACAATGTGCATATGGCTTTCGACTTGTCTACGAGCCGTCCGGGAGTTTTGGAAAATAAAAAGCTCCATTCAGATTGTGTTGCTGCTGTGTTTCTCCATCATGCCTGCAGCCTGCAGCAGCAGGATGTGTTACGAGGAAGTGGCAGCTTGATGATAAGTAAAGGTGCTGCAAAGGGTCAAAATAGTAGCCTGTTAGGCACGACGCGAAGCCGAGTGAAGTGTAAAATAAATTAATAAATGCTGGCATGCGATTAAAAAAAATTAATCGCATTGTGTCGGCCCTTAATCGCATCGCGATTAACGCTGACAGCCCTAAAAAAAAATATATCATACGATTAGTTTTTTGCAAATGTCGGGCGACAGAAAAGGATAACTCATAGCCATCAATGCCATGGTCCCCTTATCTAATGGTACTAACAAATGCTAAATTGAGGCTATTTTAAACATAACCATGCTAATGTCTTTTTATGTAATTTTGTGAGTCCTACAACTCTAAGTCTGAGCTACACACCTTCTGACACGAGTAGTTGATTTTATAATGCATTGCAAGTTTGCAAGCTTTTGAAAAATATTCCATCTGTTGCCTCCATAAAAGCAATGCCACAAACCCTTTGGTTGGGTTGTGTAATGCTCACCTGCAGCACAGTGCTCTCCTTGAAGCCAAATCCATCCTTGAGCAGACAAGTGATGTAGGTCAGGTCCATACACAGGAAAGAACTGATCGGAGGGTACTTGGTCATCTTATTGCAGACTGAGCAGAAAAAAAGGGGAATTCATGTGTCTGTTAGGTTGTCATCTGTATTCTGCCAATAGCATGAGGGCAGGATTTCAGATAGCAGCGAGGACAGGTAGCTTGCTAGCTAAAAGTCCAGACTATTGAGATGCACACTGTGTGTCAAGTACAGGGAAGCTGCAGATCTGTCATAGTGAGGATGCATTGCTTTACCCATCTCACCCTCTTTAGCTCTCTTCTTAAAGTCTCTGACCTCCAGCATCCCTCCTCGGACCCCATCTGCAACAGGAAGTGATTGGGGTCACATTTTTAATGCTATACCATTCATTAAGAGAGAACATCCACCTTCCCACTTTCATGATGCTAATAATAGAGCTTGTGCCCGTTCAGCTTGGACTGGCAGAGGAAAGCAATTTCTCTAATAACTACACACCTATAGTTCGACAAATCCACTGAGACAAGTGCAGATGACTCACATTTCCCTGCCTGCGTCTTGCATTTGTATGGGTAATAACATCCTGCTGGGTCTGTATAATTATGTAAGGTGTGTACAGAGGGTGTGTGTACTAACCGATAAGGCCTGCATCCACAGCTCTGTCAAAGTAATAGGAGAATGCATAGAATACGTTGCTGTCTTCGAGCTCATACGGCTGATGAATTATCCCCTTCACCACTTTAAGTACTTCCTGATAACAAAGCTTGTACCCTGCATAACCTGGAAAAGAAAACAACAGCGATGTAAATTATGCATTAAATGCTGGAACAACATTATGAAATTATGCTAAATTCACCTAAGTCCATTCTAATGGACTTCAGAACCATAACTGCAGATGTTTGCTTGCAGTCACAGAATGTTCAGTTTTGTATTCGCTTAAATCTGTCACATACTCGGATTTACTCTGGATGTTTGTAGTCTGAAAATCCCTCATCACAATAAAATTCACAGGGATGTTTAAAAATGTTGATTCCCACATACAGTATCTTTGGTTTTACTCGACTCAACAGGCTGATTATACTTCCAAGAATAAATAGGATCTTACCATTTGGGTCCCCGCTCACTTGATAGGTCAGCCCTCCAAATCTCCATTCATCCCTGAACTTCTTTGGCAGGCAGGGACTTTTAAAAACCCGCCACTCCAACCCTGTTAGAGCACAGACGTGACCTGTTTAATCTTCTAACTGGCTCAATGGCTTCACGCCAGGTCACCATGGTCTGAGACTGACTCAGTCACTAACACAATTTTCTCCAAAGTCCTTCGGTGTTTAATCTCAGGAACTCGCTTGAAATTGCATCCCGGAAAAAAAAAAAAAAAACATCTCTCGTTACATCCTTTGCTCAGTATTTGGAGAAATAGGCAGGAAGGTAACAACACTAGAGAGAGCACTAAGAGAAGAGAACTGACTCACTGTTGTGACTCAGTATCCTTCAGAGACCCACACACACACACACACACACACACACACACACACAGCTAATGGCAACTCTTGCTCATGTACAGTACCTTCTGCACCCAAAGCGCCCAGTGTGGCCAGTCGCCCTGCCATCAGTCCATTTCCAAGGTAGCTGGATGAAGTCAAAGGATTGTGATACAGTTACGAAACCAACCGGGAACAGACAGTGTATGTAACAAGTAAGTCATTCTGAAAATAGGCCAAACAAATGGTGTCTGCCTGTTGTTCCCATCCTAATGACTAAGCAGATAATAGAGGTTTTCCTAATTAAAAACAGATCAGACTGAAGTTACAACAACAAAGGCACTAGCATTAACACAGTTAGTCAATACCAAAAGCCAATTTAAAAACATATGGAAATGACCTCGAAAAGAGATTAAATCAGGAAGTGATTTGATGTAATCAGATATAATTCAAATGTAGGATTATCGAATCGGTTACCTGTAAGTGTACAATTCGAATGTTGAGTTAAAGATGTCGAATCTGGCAACGTAATCAGCAACAGGAACACTTTCAATGGTTTTCTATAGTGAAATATAAAGGATATATAGTGGGCTACTAATCACTTAAGAGTTTATCTCTAGGAATGCCATCAAATGACTGACCCTCAGCTTTGGCAGGAAGGTGATCTGCGTGGATCCTCCTCCCAGATCCAAGATTCCCACTGTCTTCTTGGTTTGTGCATTCAGGTGACCTGAAAACATTTCCGTCTTTAATCCAACAGCCAAAACAGAGAGGCGCTAATCAGTTATACCTTAGATGCTATCTTCAAAAAGGCCTATTTGACACAGAATGTGCAACCCATAAGTAGGAAAAATTCCGACGCAGAGCCCGATAATGATCAGAGCTATCCCCTTGAGGCAACGGAATCATAGGTTTGAACATTCAGCCTGTATTTGTGAAGCAGGGTCTATAATAAGACACCATGATAGTTTCAGACATTAAGTTAAATTTGGACGCGAGTTTACAGTACTCACCTGTCAGATAGTTCAAAGATATCCAAGCCAGGATTCCTACATTAAAGAGATAAGCACACCAAGAAACAGAAAACGGACATTTCAGGTGGAACGCACAAGGTAATTTTAGAAAAGCTGACGACAAATTTTCACAGTAATTACAATGGTTACAGCATATACAAACGTGCAAACACAGGAGTAAGAACTATAATTCTATAAACAAGGTTGAAATGCTGACAAATCAGTTACACTGTGGCACAACAGACAATAACTTTTCACCATATAATTACAGACTTTTAAGGTCACAACAACTTTGTGGCGAAGAGCAATTTCATTTTCTTAAATATCATCATAAAAGACAGCAATAATCTGCTGCAAGTCTGCAGTCAACAAAAGATGCCTCATGGAAATTGCACAGCACACATAAAGTAGGGCAGAAGGATCACTGATGCCACCTACAAAGTGCTACAGGAAGAACATGAGTGGCTGTGATAACCTGACGAATGTGTTGCTTGTCAGGGCAGAGGGTGGGCAGACGTTACCTTCATTTGTGCCGTTCATTACGCTGACGCTGTTGTCTGGGACCAAAAACGGAGAGTCATCAAACACATGTTGAACCTGAGGAAGAGAGGCAGAATGAGAGAGAGAGAGAGAGAGAGAGAAAGGGAGAGAGGGGGAATGAGAGCATGAGGGCACCAAGAAAAGCAGCAGAGAAATAGCCTTAATGGTATCTACTGTAATGGTAGCTCATACAGAGATGCCCTCCGCTTGAAGGGATTAATTAATTCCTTCAGGGGGATTAATAAAGTATAATTTATCTTCCAAGGTGCCCCAGGGCCATCTATTGCCATCCTATCCCCTCCACAAGAGCCTTCCAGACTAAGCTCACACCACTCTGATAACAATATGTACCACCTGCCATAACGCTGAAAATGTTCTTTCCCCTTCTGCCTGCTCCTTCCCTGGATAAGAGGTTGAACTTTCCCTAGAAAGTGACAGATAACATAGCACCAAACAACTCCCTTATGATAAAAAAAAAAAAAAAAAACTGCACTCTACGTTACAGAGGTCTTAACAGTATGTCATGTCTCAGTACCAATGCACTCTTTTACCTGCTTCAAAATAAGCTGGGCTTTCTCTGCAGCCAGCAGCCGAAGTCCAGCTGTAGCTCGGAGAACCAGTGGAGTTCTCTTCCACTCCAGACGAGGCACAGTCTTCTTGGCCACCTTCAATAACATCCTCACTGTGTGTCCAGCCTTTAAAAACAGTCACAAATGCTCGTTACAAAACAGCACCACTCAGAACGGTCTTTTGACAACAGGGTGAGTTGAGAAAACTGAAGTGTTACATATCAGGCTGCTGAATATTCACTTGTTTGTCATTTTACTTTTCTCACTTCCTACTTACTTTCATTAGCAATGTGATTTGCTGCAGTGGGAGGCTACTGGCAATGTTTCTGAATACAATGTAGAGCCAGCTGACCGTTTCCTTCGACTTAAACAATTAGATTTGACAATGAACTCACCATTTCAGGGGAGTCAGCATATGCTGACAAACCAGGCTTTATGGAATGGAACATCTCATTGTCCAAAACAGGCAGCTCTAAAAGAAGATAGAGAATAGAAGATTAGCCCACATCAAATATGCAGCAGCTATTTAAAGCATTAAGAGGCCTAAATCTGCTTAGCATACATTTGCTGAATATCTGACAAAATAGGATTATTTCTGAAGTGAAGTTGAGTATAACCTATGTCCCCTGAGGTGAAAATGTACAGGTTTACAGAATGGAGAGGCTGTGAGGATGCTGTTTGCATTGTAAATCAATTGATCTCAGGCCACGTAAATACATGACATGATGCACTTAGTGAAGTAAATACACATATGATTTAACCTGCCTCTCATCCTGGATGCTGGTATGATAACATCAGTAAAAGAGCAGAGGAAAGCCGGTCAGAGTAATCTGTCCAATATTACCTGAGTCACTCTGGATGAAGGTGTAGATGTGGATGCGTGTCCCTGTGCTCCCTGCATCAAACATCACTGCATAGAAGATGCGGCTGTGGTTTGCTGGGCGGCTGAGACTGGGAAGGATGCCCCACATGTTGTCGGTCAAATCCAGGAGAGAGGTCTTGACCTGGGCTCGGCTCAGCCCTGTGACAGAGAGCAGGACCAGGAGTAGAAGTGGCACAGTGAGCTTCATCTTCATTCTGGAGAATCAACCAAAGAACAATATTATTCTTTCTACAGCACTTGTAAAGATACTATTTTTATTAAAAGGGTTTGAACTGCTAAAAAGAAGCAGCTCAAACTGCTGCTGACTAGATAAATGACAGCATGCCAAGCAACAGAGGAAGAAGCAATAGAGACCACGCCCCGTCAGACTTGCTAACCAACCAGAGACATGCCCCAAAATCAACCTCTCTACCTGCTGAGTCAACTCCTATAGAGAAGTTAGAAAACATTACACCACCACCATGTTGGACTTAACTTGGTGGACTTTAAACATTTGATCTTTCGATCAATACACAGCAACTCAACCATGTCTGAACATCTCTCTAGAAAACTCATATTTAATGCGAGCCATCATGATTTCAGTGAGGCACTGCTCTGTGGGAAACCCCTGCTGAGACACGGTCACTCTGCTTACATTGAAAATTCAGAGACTGAAGACATGAGAAATTCTACTGCACGTGAAATCCAATTTAAGTGTTGAATGTTGAGCATTTAACTTGCGCTGTTGCCAAGAGCAAGTTACAAAAATTAATAGAAATGCTACAACTTGACAGTGGACATACCATAGGAATTACTTTATAGTCGGCCCCTTTATTATTTATCACTGAAATGTTTCAGCAGCTAAGTGGGAATTTGTAACGAGGAGTAATGACTAAAGATACATTCCTGAAGGTTTTATTTGCCTACTGCAAAGGGTGCATGCTCCTCTGTGCGACTTTAAAATGAAGCATGAGATCATTTTCATTTGTGGCCTGGATTTTTGCTCATTTGTAGCTACTCACTGCTAGAAAAAGATAGAAATACTAAACATCAAAATACACCAGGCCTCATAAATTTACAGAACTAGTTATGTGTGTAAGAAACTGCCACTGAACTTCATGTCATGGCCATCCTATAAAACGATGAGTCACATACCCTACATCTCAGTATTTGAGAAGAGCATGTATTACTACGAAGACATCTTCATAAATCTGGCAGTGTGGACTTATGAGACTATGGTTTTACCGAGGTCTCCAGTGACTTGTTTTAATGTAAAGTAAATATGTGGCTCCAGAGTGGGCAGTATGCTCTGAGGCAAAGCAAAAAAGGGAACTGTGTCAGCCTTGGAGAAGAAAGCCTTGAATGATTCACTCAAAATCACCTTATAATCCTGATCAATTCTTGCAACATTTTTTGAAAACTTGCTTGTAGTAATGGGGAACTACCGGAATTGTTGGGTCTTTGTAAATTATAGTGTGTGGTCTAGACCTACTCTATCTGTAAAGCGTCTTGAGATAACTCTTGTTATGATTTGATACTATAAATAAAATTAAATTGAATGTGTAGTTCTTAAATAGCTTAAAAGGCAGTAGACACATGCAACCGAGACTCTAAACTCTCAAAATCACATTGTAGAACTAGTTCCTGATTTAAAACAATGTTCTGACTGCAGCATTGGTTACCTAGTAGTGTTTATCAGTATTACCAAACTATGCAAACCATACTGTCTGAGAGCAATGTATACTGCAAACAAAAACAGAAGAGTATTTTGTGATTATTGCTAGGAATATAAGCCATACATTTCCACATAACCTTGTAGAAATTTCAAAAGAAATGTTGAGGAGTTTCTTGAACCTTTGTTTTTATAAAGTTATATAAGGTATTTGAGTTGTAATGTTTTTAATTCATTATATAGTGGTTTAGGATGCTTATACTGAATCTTTCTTGGGCTGTCTCACTTGATATGGAATTTAAAAAGAGGCATGCCGGCGGACAATGGCAATTGCCATTGCCAAGAACGTACTTTTACTGTAGCAGTAACAGAAAGTAACCATAAAAATATACTTCTACAGTGTCCATAAAGGTTATAATCAACTGTCGGTTTTGCTTTTTGAACTAAGGTGGTGTCAGTGAGCAGGAGGTTTCATAAGCCAATGTTCTCCGGCTGGATGTGAATTCAGCAGAAGGAAATAAGCAGGTTATATATAAATAGTCATGCATTCAATTCACAGGTTAGCTAGATACACGCAGCACTACAGTATTTCTAGAAAACAAACTCTTGAGTTCTAAAGGTTATCATTAACGTTATTTCTCACGTTAGTTATGATAACGTTAGCTAGCGTGAATGCTACGTTAAAGAAAGCTAGGCGGTGAAGTTTGTTAAAAAGCTATCTACGTTAGTTAGCCGCACGTTACAGCGTGTTCTTCGAAGAACCTAAAACTTGTCCAAAAACAATAAAACACGCAAGTAAAAACATCTGTAGCTAACTTTGGGGAGTGCTTTCTGAACGCTAAACACAGTCCGAGCTCACCATGATGTCTGTCCGTCTGGTAACACGACTCGTCGTCTCGCAGCTGAGTCGTCGTGACGTCACCCGTGTTGTGATAAAGTTGTTTTCAGTCTCATGCAGGGCTCATCAGTGGATGACCGAATAAAACATGCTGAGTACAAAACAGATAGCCCACAAAGAACAAAACAGCCTGTTGTGTCAAAGGATATGCCAGCATGAGCATAATTGTGTGAATGCTAATTGACCACTTTTTTTGACATACTGTATACATTTTTTAACATTCAACATTACTTTTTTTTGTATCACTTTTTTCGACATGCTATACTGTGACTTTTTTGTCACTTTTTTCAATATACTATACTATGACTGTTTTATCACCTTTTTTCGATACACTATGCTATCACTTTTTTCGACGTACTATACTATGGCCTTTTTCGACGTACTATACTATGACTGTTTTATCACTTTTTTCGATACACTACTATACTATGACTTTTTTTCACTTTATTCACCATACTATACTATGACTTTGTTCGACATACTATACTACGGCTTTTAAATGACTTTTTTCGACATACTATACTATGACTTTTTAATCACTTTTTGACATACAATACTATAGCTTCCATCACTTTTTTCAACATGCTACACTAAGTTCACGTTTTATGCACCACATATCTGGAACAAACTCCCAGAAAACTGCAAGTCCACTGCAACTCTCAGTACTTTTAAATGAAAGATGAAGATTTTTCTTTTTGAGTAAATGTTCATTTCTTACACTGCACTGTAACCTTATTCTTATACTTTATAAATTGTATGTATATATGTCTTATTTGATTAGACATAATATTGTCTTTTTTAGTGTTTTTTAATTGTTTTGAACTGCTCCTTAATGTTTTATGTAAAGCACTTTGTATTTCTTTGTTCCTGATATGTGCTATATAAATAAAGCTGCTTTGCCTTGCCCTCGCTGTGCTTTATTTCCACATACTATACTATGACATTTATTATCACTTTTTTTCAGCATACTATACAATGGCTTTATTCGACATACTATACTATAACTTTTTTATCACTTTTTTCGACAAACTATATAGTATGGCTTTTTTTGACATATACTATGACATTTTTTATAACTTTTTTCGACATACAAAAATAAAAAAGTGATAAAATAGTATACTATATTTATCACTATTTTCTACATACTAAATACTGTGGCTTTTTTCGACATACTATACTATGACTTTTTTCACCACTCTTTTCGACATACCACTATGACTTTTTATCGTGGTTTTCGATGTACTAAACAATGGCTTTTTCAACATACTATACTATGGCTTTGTTCGACATACTATATTATGATTTTTTTTCATCACATACAAAAATAAAAAAGTAATAAAATAGTATACTATGGCATTCATCACTTTTTTTGACATACTATACAATGGCTTTATTCGACATACTATACTATTACTTTTTTATCACTTTTTTCGATATACTATAATATGGCTTTTATCGGCATGCTATACTATGACTTTTTGCATCACTTTTTTCGACATACTATACCATGACATTTGTATCACTATTTTCGACATATTATACTATGACTTTTTTCACTTTATTCACCATACTATAATATAGCTCTTTTCGACATACTATACTATGACTTTTTTCACTTTATTCACCATACTATACTATGACTTTGTTCAACATACTATACTATGACTTTTTATCTCTTTTTCCGATATGCTATACTATGACTTTTTTATCACTTTTTTTGACATACTATAATATGACTTTTTTTGACTTACTATACAATGGCTTTTTTATCACTTTTTTGACATAGTATGCTATGAATCTTTTATCCCTTTTTTCAACATATTATACAATGGTTTTTTAAAGACTTTTTTCAACATACTATACTATGACTTATTTTTTATAAATGTTTGACATATTATACTATGGCTTTCATCATTTTTTCCGAAATACTATACTATGACTTATTTAACACTTTTTTCAACATATGTTCATGTTTTATGCACCACATATCTGGAACAATCTCTCAGAAAACTGCAAGTCCACTGCAACTCTCAGTACTTTTAAATGAAGGATGAAGATTTTTCTTTTTGATGCTGCCTTTTTCAGTAAATGTTCATTTCTTACACTGCACTGTAACCTTATTCTTATATTTCATACATGTCTTATTCTATTTAAGCTGTTTTCATATTGTCTTTACTTGATGTTTTTTAATTGTTTTGAACTGCTCTTTTATGTTTTATGTAAAGCACTTTGTATTTCTTTGTTCCTGATATGTGCTATATAAATAAAGCTGCTTTGCCTTGCCCTCGCTGTGCTTTATTTCCACATACTATACTATGACATTTATTATCACTTTTTTCAACATACTATACTATTACTTCTTTATCACTTTTTTTGACAAACTATATAGTATGGCTTTTTTCAACATATTATACTATGACATTTTGTATCACTTTTTTCGATACACTATACTATGAGTTTTTTCATCACATTTTTCGATATACTATATTATGGCTTCTAAATCACTTTTTTCGACATACTACACTATCACTTTTTTTATCACTTTTTTCGACATAAAAATAAAATGTGATAAAATAGTATACTATGGCATTCATCACTTTTTTTTTACATACTATACTATGACTTTTTTCGACATAATATACTATGACTTTTTATCACTTTTCGACATACTTTACTATGACTATTTTTGACATACTATACTATGACTTTTAAAACACTTTTAGACAAACTATAATATGGCTTCCGTCACTTTTTCAACATACTATACTATGACTATTTTTTTTAGATTTTTTTTATGGGCATTTCTGCCTTTAATGATAGGACAGCTCAGACATGAAAGGGGAGAGAGGGAGAAGACACGCAGGAAAACCGTAACAGGTCGGACTCGAACCCTTGACCTTCTGCATCGAGGAAAAAACCTCGATATATGTGGTCTTGCTCTACCAACTGAGCTAACCAGCCACTACCACTATTTCAGACAAAACTACAATTTGACTTTTTATCACTTTTTTCAACATACTATACTATGGCTTTTTTCATCACTTTTTTAACATAACTATACTATGGCTTTCTTGTCACAATGGCTAATTCACTTTTTTGCTATGACTTTTTTGAACACAGGGTCTCAGCTGGTACAGTAGCTCAGTGGTTAAAGCACCAACAAGCCCCACTTAACTCAGATCCAGGTTTGATACCCAGTCTGGGATGGCCCTTTTCATGACGTTTTTTCTCAACATACTATTGCTTCTTTTTTTTTTCTTTCTTTTTTTTTAATCATTTTTTGACATACTATACTATGACTTTTTTTCAACATTCTGTACTATGACTTTTTATTTATCCCTATTTAATATTTAAAATTGATGATTCAAATAAGGAAATCCCATGTTCGAAAAGGAGCAGGAAGAAAGAAAACTTTTTCTATTTTTTATACTTTACTTACTACAAATACTTGTACAGTATATTTACCTACCTACACACACATGCATACACATAGACAGACATGCATACATACATGCATACACACATACATATTTTTTTCTTTTCCATCTATCTTACTTCTTTTCCTTCTATCTACATCAAACCGAATAATAACCCATCCAAACTAGGCACAGCATATAAGCCCAGTAACCTTACATGTCAGTACATAATACAATCAACTCAAGTTCTTTTCGTATCCATTCAATATATTCCTTTTAAATAGTCTCTTAAAATTGCTCTGTGTTAGACATGATTAAATCTTTACACTGCAGCTGTTCCAAAATGTAACTCCTTTGGTTGTGATGTTGTGATATTTAGCATTTGTTCTTATAAGTTTCTTTTTTTTAAAGTTTTCTTTTATTCATTCTTAAGGCTTTCTTTGGAAGGATGAATATACATACGTTCACTGTTTGTTTTGTAAGTGTTTTCCCACACTTCCAAACAGTAAGTAATGTATGGCAGTATGAAGGAACAACACAACGTGTACAATGAGTGTTGATTTAATAGATATTTGGTTTTATATCCATCCATCCATCCATCTTCGTCCGCTTATCCGGTATCGGGTCGCGGGGGCAGCAGCTCCAGCATGGGACCCCAAACTTCCCTTTCCCGAGCCACATTAACCAGCTCCGACTGGGGGATCCCGAGGCGTTCCCAGGCCAGGTTGGAGATATAATCCCTCCACCTAGTCCTGGGTCTTCCCCGAGGCCTCCTCCCAGCTGGACGTGCCTGGAACACCTCCCTAGGGAGGCGCCCAGGGGGCATCCTTACCAGATGCCCGAACCACCTCAACTGGCTCCTTTCGACGCGAAGGAGCAGCGGCTCTACTCCGAGCTCCTCACGGATGACTGAGCTTCTCACCCTCTCTCTAAGGGAGACGCCAGCCACCCTCCTGAGGAAACCCATTTCGGCCGCTGGTACCCTGGTTTTTTATTTGGTTTTATACAGTATTGCAATTGTTTTGGATATTTTGGCCTTAACATGATTTACATGTGCACCGTAAACATACATTTATTTTATTTATTATTACTCCCAGAAATTTAAGTTCTTTCATATGTTCTATTTCAATGTCATTTATCATACGTTTTTTGTGTAAATTTGTTGCACGATTCCCAACAATTTTACTTAAGTTCAGTGTTAGTCCATTTCCATTTTATCTAGAAAAACTCCAGCTTTCAAAGACTGATTAAAAACATGCGTAAGAGGTTTCACCACACAACCAATAGTTTATCGGTGTTTTAAGCCCCCCCCCAACGTCTCCTTCAAGGCAGCGCTGCCTGGAATGCACTAGGATTAGGCAATGGTTATGGTTATGGTGAGGGTTAGGTGTCTTGAAGTCAACGGTCGCAGGGCTGCCTGGAAGGAGAGAACACCATCGAGCCAACCAATAATACGTTTGACCATAGACATGTAAATACTATTCCAGTCTGTGGGCTTTCTACTCTAAAATGGTTTAACAATGTCGAACATTTCTTTTTCATCAGAATCCTTTACAAACATAGATTCATTAATATTTACATTCTTGCTTACCATATCTTATATAATATTCTTATACTCTTTATATAATACTTTTTTATTCCAACATGCATTTAATATTCCGTTAGTTATCCATGATTTTTCATCAGATTTCTTCCGTTTTACTTCTTTCTTTACCAGAGGACAGTTTTTTTTTTTTTTTTCATAAAGTGATGTTTTAACAGTCAAAAATGAGTCATAGGCTTCAATCACATTTGCTATGTGCACTTTGCCCCAGTCTTGTTTCATTAAATCCTCTTTGAATGAATTGATGTCTTGAGTTCTGTGTCTGGTTATTGTGTATATTTTGTTGTCTTTCCTGGTCTTAGTGCAGCTATGTATGTTTGCAAAAACTGGCAGATGATCATTTATTATTAGTCCACAAATTACAGGCTGTGTATTCATGTTGAACCAGAATAAGTTCAAACATTACCAACTTCTTTTCATTTGTGGTGTTCACATTAGGCATCATTTAAATCAGCACCTTCTGCATACATAGACTTGCAACAGAACCAGAGGACCATTTCAACACAACTCAGAATTCAATTAAGTCAAATTACAGTTTATTTATTTAAACAGTGAACTACAGACTCAAATACCCCTTTTTCATCTTTATTCAGCCACAAGACTTTAGAAGATGTCAAGGGGACAAAGTTTGAAGTAGCTCAAATACCATTCATGACCAGAAATGCTGTAGTGTCACTCCGACAATATAGTACAAAATCGTGGACTTCTATCAAACACAGAAAACGCACGTTAGTCCCAACACTGGACAGTAGGATTTACATTTAGAGAGAACTGCAACCAATATTTCAGTTTTAACGGAGTAACAGAATGGGAGTGTCCTTCTGTTCTAATGTAGCATTTGCTCCATTTATATCTACTTTTCAAGAATCTACACACAAATGTGCTCTGATAAATAGAAAAAGCTAAAGAACCACAGAGGAGAATGGTGGAAGACATTTGCAGTCACCGTACACAACCGATCATGAGAATGATTGACCATGATTAAATCCATATTCCACCCGGTCAGGGCAGAACATGAACAGGAGAAACCAAATACAACAAACCCATAAAGAGACTCACAGTATCATTCATTACATCAGTCAGGCTCATCTCCCCCATCTCCAAACAAGGTGTAATTTGCATTTGTGTTTGTGCAACAACATTATCCAGGGTGGTCAAAGGTACAACAATCACCAACTAATAATCCCCAGTGTGACTCTATCTCAACAGCTAAAAAGGACATGTAGCCTTTTTTCCAATTCCCTCCATGGGCTTCTTTTTAAGGCATGTGAGAAGTCACTGAAGATTATGCTTTATATGCTGTCAATTTAGCGTCCCATGGTTGGCATGGTAACAGCTGGGCTCGTCACAGTGGCATCCTCAGCCTTCCACTGTGATGTCACAGTCTTGATTTGAGTATAGAACTGGATGCCCTGGTGGTAGAGAGACAACTGCCGTGTCAGCTACCCAGTACATGTGCAAGTTTTGCTTTTTTTGATGCAGAATAATTTTATGAGTCAACACATGACAAACTGCTATGGTGTTTTACCTGCTTGCCATAGAAGTTAGTGTCTCCTCTGAATGAGCCTCTGGAGCCAGTGAAGGAGAACATGGGGAGGGGGACAGGGATGGGCACGTTCACGCCAATCTACACACACACACACGATTAACAAATCATACATAACTGCTGCAGGGGTTCAAATATACCAAGTATAACTTGTGTCATTAAAAGCCAGGTGTGACAGATCAATACAATGTGTTTTTATCTTTACATATACTAAAAGAGTAAACATGAGGGAGAAATGCACAAATAATTCTTTTAAAAAGGTGAAGGTTGTGAAAAATGATTCTCAATTATCTGCATAAGAAATATCTATAAAAGATACTGAGTACAAAAGACATCTCTGTTTTTGTAAATGATAGTTGATCAAAACAAAAAAAACTCATGACGTTAAAGGAAAGGTTCAAACATTTTCCCCATTACGCAAACGAAACGGAAATTTAAGTCTTGGATGTACAAGGATTAACTGTTAAAATTACGAGATTGTCCGTTTCACTTTCATGAATACTAAAGCACTACTTCTTTAAATCATCAAGTTGCTCCAATAAATATTCACAAGTCACAAGAATTCTAGGTCTGTTTTCCGTTTGTGTAACAGGACTCCTCCTGCACCAACTGTACTCAAAGTCTCACACAGGTGACTCACTGAGGAGCAAACACCAAAAGGTGACCTGTTTTTATAATACCTGACAGAAAACGCTATTATAAATTGAATAACAATCGTCGTGTCTCTCACCTGGCCAACGTCCACCTCATGTGTGTATTTGCGCGCTGTGGCTCCATTGGTGGTGAAGATGGCAGTGCCGTTGCCGTAGGGGTTATTGTTGATTACAGAAATCGCTTCGTCAAGACTGTCAGCTTCCAGGACGACAAGCACTGGTCCAAAGATCTCCTCTTTGTAACACGTCATGCTCGGCTGCAAAGAACAGCAGAATGATCACACCACTTTTCTCCAGGATTTAACATCATCTGCAACAAAAACTCCACAAGGAATTATGACAGTACATAAGGTACCAGCATGCTCAAACTTTAGGTTATATCAATACATGGAGAGGACTGGGAAGAAGTGCTTTAAGTGCATTTAATACTAAAAAAAGCAAACTCAACTTTATATTTTTTCTAAAATTTTCTAAATTCTTAAAATGTCATACTAGTACCGTGTATTTTATCATATTAGATTTTTTTAGTAACTGAAAAAAGGCGGCCCTGTTGCACCCTTTGTCTCAGCCAAATCTCACCAAAACATTGCTCAGGATGGTCGGTCCTACAAAGTTGCCATTTTCATATCCTTTGACGTTGACATTTCTTCCGTCCAGCAGCAGCTTGGCACCCTCATCCACCCCACTTTGGATCAGAGACTCCACCCTGGCCTTTGCTTCAGGAGAGATCAGGGGTCCTACATCTGCTCCAGGTTGATCACCTTCAGGATGAATACATGTACAAATGTCCCTTATAAAAAGGGCAGTATCATGCTGCAACACATATCAGAATGCATAAGAACTGATACTATTTGAAATGTTTAGCAAAGACTTTATTTGTGTAGACACAGTTACCAATGAAGTTACCTGCGTTGACGCGCAATGATTTGGAGCGCTCCACCAGCTCTGGGAGCCATTCGCGAGATTCCCCTACAAAAATAGCAGTGGAGAGAGCCATACAGCGCTGGCCAGCTGCTCCGAAGGCAGCACCCACCAGCTGGTTGATGGTGTTCTCTTTGCTGGCATCAGGCATCACCACACCATGGTTCTTGGCACCCTAAAACAAAAATGTAGGACACGGCTCTGTAGGGTTTCTCTCCAGTTAGACTGAAGGACATCAGAGGCAGCACAATGCTAACCACATATGCTACAAACATAAGTGATTGACAGCTCAGCACTGAACTGAACTGTTGTCTTGGAAACAATAGTAAATATTTTGCTCCATGTTTTTGTACATGACAATAGGAAAAGTGTTTATGTGGGTTATCGTGAAAAAACAAAAAAACAATTTCAGCCACAGGAGACTGATGATCCCTAATGGAAGAGCAGTATATTTATTCTAAGGATGTTAAAATGAGTCATATGAGTACTCCGAGTCCTGGTGTACCATGTTGGATTGCACTCTCTTGCCGTTCTTGGATCCCCGCTCGTAGATGTGCTCTCCAGCCGGGTTGGAGCCCACAAAGCTGATGGCTTTGATGGCCGGGTGGTCACAGATGAAGTTCACCGCTACACAAAGATACAAACGGATATTGTTAATCCTCTCTTCTTCATTCGTGCTGCACCCCTAAGGCACAAAATAAGAGCACAAAGGCCTCGGATACAGAGATCTCTTTAAACAATCGTGAATAACTTACAGATGTAGGCTGCACATAATATGGAAATTTCCTATCTAGGAAATGCCAGGGGGTATATGGTTAATGTTTGAAATATCCTTGGACCTTTTCCCATTGGTTATTATTACACACACATATTGCGTGCTTCTGAATGAGTCACACACTCACCTGCATGCTGGCCGTGGATGATGTTCAGTGTACCATCTGGTGCCCCAGCATCCTGGAGCATTTTGGCCAAGAGCATGGTGCACCCTGGGACCCGTTCAGAGGGCTTCATCAGGTAGGTGTTGCCACATACCATGCCGATGGGGAACATCCACAGAGGAATCATGGCGGGGAAGTTAAAAGGGGCGATACCAGCACACACTCCGATGGGCAGGCGGTAGGTGTAAGTGTCCATGTCCCTTGTGATGGAAGGCAACGTCTCTCCCAGCATGAGAGATGTAATGCTGCAGGCATGCTCAACAACCTCTGGGGAGGATGAAGATGAGATTAAGAAATAAATCAATCAGTCCCTCCAGGATTTCGCGATCGCGCCAATGACCAATCACCGCGAATTTGGTGTGACCAATCACCACAACTTTTCTGCAAATTTGACCAATAACCTGAAGTTTCCCGCGACTTCAACCAATCCCAGCAGTCCCACGTGCACTCAGAGCCAATGACCAATCGGGAGTGAGAACGGGTTGATAATTTCCTTGTTTGTGATATGAAGACGAGACGCATGGGACTGGAACATCTCACATTACCAACAAAACGTACAGCAAAAGACCGTGCAAAACATTTTAGACCGTCCTGTATACATTTTAACATCAATGTACACCAACGTTTTTTCACTCTAAAGTTGCTGCCGTTTCAATCCTGTCGGCTATCTGCAGCAGGCGGGGCTGCAGCTCCTTTCCCCCCCGCGACAGACAGACAGAGACACACACACAGACACACACACACACAGACACACACACGATGACCTAAATTGAGGACAGCTGCGCTCGTCATTGTAAGTGCAATGATAAGTTAAAGTCAGTATGATCAAACAGTATGAATGTGTGTCCCAGGCCAGCATTGGAAAATAACTAACAAAGTAAAGATCAACAAGCCACTGACACATATGTTCAAATTTGATTCATTCGATACATTATTATTTTTTGTCTTAAGTCCACCAGCCATTTTCATATTATACCAACATTTACAGCATCCTCAGCCTTTTTGGTAAAGTTACTAGGAAATCTCAGCCCAGAGTAGTTTTATTCTCCCCAAAACAAGAACTATACAAAAAAAAATTGCAACTTTCACCGTCTCCCGCAACTTCATTGCAACAAACATACAAAAGACATCGCAACTTTTATCGCAATTTTTTACAAAAGCTCCCGCGAAATCAGGCATTTTGGGCCGCAATCTCCAAAAAAGGCCGCGAAATCCTGGAGGGACTGACCAATAGGAAAAAGTGCACAGATCTGAGATACACAACATACTCAGATCTGTGCAAACTGTAATAGGAATAAGAGTTATTTAAGATGAGATCATCATATGTCTACATTACAATGCATTATGTAGTTTGTACTTTAGCCTCTTAGTCAAGAATACACACTAACTCTAAACCGATTTATTTTCCCTGTGAGTGAACTCTAATATAACTATTGTCCCCAGTACTGTAGGAAAACATTAATGCTGGCAGCACACCTGCATAGTTAGTAGCCTGTCTTTCAGCTGATAAGTTTGAAGTTAGCATGCCAGAATTACTCTGGCATCCTGAAACTGGGAGTGGTACCAAGTACAAGAAATACATTGGCAGCACTGTCTTGTAATAACCAAAATATTTTATTTGCCAGTGTACATGGCTCTTTTAATTTCTCAACAAGATGCTTGTTGATGCAAGTCTGCCAAAGTGAACAAGTACACCTTAATGAGGGGAACAGCATAATTATCTTTATATGGCATGCCAACTAACAGCAGAGCTGTAGCCACACTTTAACATCTGGACGTAACAATGTTATCCTGCAGGGTGCCGTTTCCCCCCAACCCTTGTTTTGTTATAGTTGATCACTTTGAAAGCCTCTTGCATCCTTAAAAGCAATTTAAGCTTCTATATGTCAATACGGCCAAAACGCTCCTCTTTGTCCATTATTAATTTAAAAGTGAAAGTCGCTTTCGTAAAAAGTGTCTGGTTACACGCAAATAATAGACACCCCACAGACACTTGGTATCAAACTTCCTACCAAGGCAATGGTATAAAGGGTTGCCAAAGATACAGACTTTTCATCAGGAGATATAGATACTATAGACAACAGTTTCAACAGGGGAATTTGATCTCTGCTGTATATGCACCAGCAATCTAATCAGGATATGAAAACCCAATAGCACACTGGGAAGTCTACGCTTTACTTACGGAGTCCTCTAAATACATCTCCCTCTGCATCAGCAAGAGTTTTACCCTGCTCCAGGGTGATCATCTTAGCCAATTCTTTCTGAAATATTAAAAGGAAAGACAGCCAACAATAAATAAGACATCAGTGAGGGAAAAAAAACAAAAAACAATTTAATATTTACTCTAAGTTGTCATCTTAAAATGTAAACACATTAGTAAAAGATGAAAAATAAAACAATCAACTAGTAAGTGACAATTTGCGTACAATGTTATCCTTGATGAGCTGCTGGTAGCGCAGGAAGATCTGCTGCCTGCTGAGGATGGAGGTGTCGGACCAGGTCTTATAGGCTCTGGAGCAGGAGTCCACCGCTGCCAGCATCTCGTCCTGGGTAGCTTTGGGAACGCGTCCCACCACCTCATTAGTGGCCTGGGGAGCAGGAGACAGTCAATACAGACAAGTTGACTGAGAGCAGGGGAAGTCATTATGGCATGTACATTAATTCATCAATATTAATAACCACATGTTTGCTTTCCTTCCTTTACAGGTTTGATATTTAATGTGATGAAAGTAGATGGCTGGTTTTGCATGCTTTAAAATCGTCCATCACTGCCTTGCTAGAGGCTTATACTTAACAAGCTAAACTACAGCGGGGCTGGACTTTGAGGAATAAAACATGACTGGCTGGGTAGACTGGGCTTTGAGTTCTTATAAGTTGGGAAATCAAGACTTATTTCCCCCTCCCCAATGTCCATGCATTACTACTGCAAAGTTGCAATGGTTATTTGCAGCCAGCTTTTAGTAGAGATCTTGTTACTGCAGCCTCTTCGCAGGTTGTATATAGTTCATCTATGAATACTTACAGGGTTGTGAATGTCGAGCCATTCAGAGCTGTTGGACTCAACAAACTTGCCATCAATGAACAGCTTGGTGGTGGGCTAAAGGATCAGAGAGGCATATGGTCAAATCCCTTCCTGTCTGGTTACATCATTACAAAGTTCATTAAGGGCATCTATCCATCACCACAACATACACAGGGACTTTCTAAAGCATTTTTTTAAATCTCTTTACTTTCTATACACAGAGTTGTGTTAATGGTGTATCACACTTATATAGTAAAATAAGTAACTGCTCTCAAATAAGTCAGTATACATACTACTATAAAACACCTTTTTACTGTGCCGTTGATGTACATCTTTTATCCCACAATTCAATGAACAAAAGGAAAAGAACTTTCTTTGTGAAGTTTTGGCAGTAGCAGCATGATTCATGTCTGATGGCATAGTAATTCCCTGCTAGTATAAAACAGTATTTTGATTTCTTGTACACCAACTACAAAAACAGTTGAGTATGATGTTTAGTTTCTTTGACTTACTGCCATAATTTTTTCTCTGACATTCTGAAAACTGCAAAACCTTACACAGAAAGGTTTACCTTACTATATAATTTCCTGTACAAAAAATGCCACAATCAAAATCTGGAGAATGCTATGTAGAGCCAGACTGATAAATTGACTGGACCCGTAAAATCAGCCAATATTAGCTTATTGCACATAAATCATTCTCAGCTAATACACTGACCATTAAAGGAGAACTCCTGCTAATTTTTACGTTAATCTTGATCGCTATAAATATGCTAGTACTGTCGATAGAAGAAAAAACGAGCCAAATCGGTGCTGGTAACACAGAGCTGCTGCAGCTACGTATAGAGCTCCAACTTAGCTAAAACGGCAGTTGTGGGGGCATGATCTAAAGAGTGCCTTTGTGCCTCTTAACAGACACAAAATACAATTGAAATGTCTGTGCAACATGAACAGGGCCCTTACGTGACAACAAGATGCGTTTTCAACTCAGACATCCTGCCGGTAGCTAGCTATCCCTGCTAGCTGCCGTCTGGGATGAGTGTATTCAGCCAGGCTTTGGTGATAATCATCACGCAGCAGTTCCATGTGTAGTTGTAGCTCATCCATTTTGTGTGCGATTGATCAGGCGTTGGTGAGTAGGAGTCTTGGCAGTGGCGATCTGTGTGGTGCAGGGCGAGCTAGCTACCGGCAGGATGTCTGAGTTGAAAACGCATCTTGTTGTCACGTAAGGGCCCTGTTCATGTTGCACAGACATTTCAATTGTATTTTGTGTCTGTTAAGAGGCACAAAGGCACTCTTTAGATCATGCTAAGTTGGAGCTCTACACGTAGCTACAGCAGCTCCGTGTTACCAGCACCGATTCGGCTCATTGTTTTTTTTTTCTTCTATCGACAGTACTAGCATGTTTATAGCGATTAAGATTAACGTAAAAATTGGCCGGAGTTCTCCTTTAAGTTACAAGAAATACCAAGATATGTTCAAGGTTATTTTGACACAGTCTCTTCATTACATGGTTTTTCCAACAGAAAACATTGAAATGTTTCTATTCAAAAACGTAAAAAAAAATGTACTACTTGGTACATATCCTGGTCACAATGCTTATCAAATGTTTATATTAAATGATGTGCGACCAAAATAAACATCGAAATATTGATAATGGAATAAAAAAAAAATTCAGTGTCATTCTGGCTATTTTCTTAAAGATGATCTATGATCTAAGAAAACAGTTTGTCTAAGCTCCATTTTAAGTTTAATGGCACAAAAAGAAGTGAATTGTTATTTCAAAACAACTTTGCTTTGATATCATGGGGTCATGCGTGTCCAATAATTAAGATATTTATTTTAAGTTAACTGCATAATACAACAAAATGTGGCACATGGAAAGAAGTGTGGTGACTTCTCAAATTGAAAGTTAAAAGAGCTTTTGATCAACACATAACATTCATTCAATGTTGACAAAGCTGATGAGTTTATCTTACCGCTGAGGAGGAGTAACAAGTGCGACCCAGCTGGAGGGGCACCTGCAAGAATTAAAATACCAGAGCATTAGTCAACTTCAATTCAGATTAATGTCGACATTGTCCAAGGTCTAATGAATAAAAGCCATGTCTGAATGCTCCATTGCTTGTCTTCCCACTTAAAACCCGACTTATGTGCAGTTTAGTGTCCCAAATGATGAGGGTATTATTTGAGACAGGTTACGGTTAGGTGTAGGGTAACACAGGTGGTTTAGCAGGTTCATAATTAAGGACATTGTATGGGGAATTTGTGACACTAAACTGCACGTATACCTTAAAACCCTACCTACCCAACTTAAATTGCACATAAATATTAAATGCTTGCAAAGGAGGAGTGGACTGTGTCACTGTATGCAACGTGTGTTAGCAACGACTTTAGCTAGCAGCTCAGTTTGTTAGCTATGTTGAGTTGCATACGCGTCAAACAAAAGCAACTTTTCTGTAAAACATAAGCATGAATTTGTTTTACCTTCTTGTTAAAAAAGGACCGTAAGAGAATTGCTGCCATTGTGGAGCGTCAGGTTGCTCTTATCCTGCTCCGAAGCCCTTCAACTGACCCAAAAGACACCGAAGTGCAAAGAGAACTTCAGCTAGCAGAAATGTTGCAGAGGACAGCGCGGTGCTGCACTTTGATATACGATCTACAAGACGTTATTGGTGTGGATGTCATTAGCTAGCACCAGCGCACATCATTTGTTGATCTGTGGAAGTTGTGCATGGCGGCACTGGCTGTTTCCGTACGGTGTGGGCGGGACAAATTTAAAAGCCAATCACTGCGCGCAATTTAACAGCTGCCCTAAATTACAAAAAGATGATTGGCTGTTTCTATAAACACAGACTGGCGTAGTCTCTGTTACTTGAGTGAGCATTTAAAAAACCTTCTTTGGAAACTTTGGTGTCAAACATGTTGCCTAGCTGCCTTACAACTTTTTAATATATATTTGTGATTGGACAAAGTCGCTTTTATGTGTGAAGGAAACACTTATCAACACCAGCAGGTAACAGTTTCCATGGAAACATGCTTAGAGGCAACATGGAGTTCCTACGGTGGAGTTGTGATGATGTTGCAAGATGGATTGAGTCTTTAGGATTTCCACAATACAAAGTAGGTTAACATACACCTGACTAAACAGAAATAGGCTAACTAACGTGTATTATTATAATAACATTAACCGTTACAGTGTGTGCCTGTCAGCTACCAACAAAATATTTCGCTTTTCAAAATTCTAACGTTAACCTTATTTCTGTCGCAGGCATGTTTTACGGAGAACTGCATCACTGGAAGAAAGCTCATTTATGTAAATTGTATCTACATGCCAAGACTTGGAATCACAGATTTTAAAGACATGAAGGTATTCAGAAGAGGCAGAAACTCGAGATTTTTATTCTAACCTTCAGAAGAGATGTATGTGAATATGGAGACGTTTAACGTTACATAGCCAATCAAAGCTGGAGGCTCACACAATGTCCAAGGCAGTTTAAACAGGCTGAGATAATGATGACACTGTAGGCTACTACTGTACTGTATATAACCTCGTGTCAACTGGTGCTGAAACAATTTGATGAGTTCATCTTAATTGATTCAAATGTTGATAAGTGAATCATTAAAGTAAAGGTAAAGTAATAGAATAATAAAAATAAAAAAATTGATGAACCAAAAGTAGAAAGAATTGTTAGTTGCCTCCTCAATTGTATTCAAATATTTATTTAGTAAGTTCTAAGTGGACTGAAACATTGGAAACTCTGTCTGTGCCACAGTTGCACATCCCATTTGGCACTTTAAAGTTCTTTCTTTGAACAACGTGACATCCAATTAAAGTTGTGTGCTGTAACCGAGCATCACTGCCAGCAGACACCTCGATCAGCTGAATCACACACACAGTTTACAGTTAAAGCGACTGTTTTCTTTATTTATTTATTAATGTTTCTTATCTCTCCCTGAAGTCAGAACTAAATTTGCAAAAGCACCTTTATGTATTCAGCTCTGCTTTACTGTTGAAGCATCAAACCAAAAAAAAAAAAAAAAAGAAGAAGAAAGAACTGGCCTCTCTTGGTGAGTTTAAACTGATAATGAAAAACCTTGACAGATAGACTCTATTGAGTCGAGATTTATATTGTAAGACCTTTGCTGCATTTGTTTTTGGGAGTGTAACCTTGTAACCTTTCTTCCCATGATGCCACAATCTTGGTGAGATCTCCTTGAAAGTCTAGACACTTTCACTCTCAGAGGGACTAATAAAAAGTGAGATACTGCAGACACACACTTTATCAAAGGACTCAACCCTGCTGTGCACCCTGCAGGTCATCTGTGCTGGTGTGCGTGAGCTGCTGGGGATCACAGAGACCCTGTGGAGTCACAGCATCGCTGACCCTCCACGGGACAGCATGGGCTTGTTCTTGGAAAAAAAGAGCACGACAGGTGAACGGGCGGACAACCTCACCTACCAGCAGTTCCTGGATGACATGCATCAGTCAGAGAGACATGAATCACAGCAGTAAAGGAGTGCAGCGAAAACCAAGATTTGTCAGTGTCATTTCATATCACAAACTGTCAGCTCATGATGACTTCGATGAGTCACTCACAGACACACACATGCAGGCCTTGACATTAACACTTCCCACCAGCAAAATGCTTGTATTTTGTATTCTACTAGGTTTTTGTGCAAGTATAGCCAACATGAGCGCAAGACATTTTTTTCGTAATATCAGCGACTTTGTGCACACACATACAGTGATACATATATTTAGTTTAAATTGCTCTTGCCATTCCAGCTCTGGATAACCATGCCTTCTGTGAGCTATGTGTCTGATATTTTGCTGCTGCAACACCGTTATTTCCCATTTTTTGGGATCAATAAAAATCTATCTATCTATCTCTCTATCTATCTACATTCATGTGAAAAAATTAGGACACCCATGCTAAAGTTGACTAAAAAGAGGAATATAAAAAAATCATCTTTTGGAAATTGATCTTAATGCCTTAATTAAAAAAATGAGGAAAAATCCAACCTTTAAGGACACCAATTTTCTTTGTGAATGAATAATGTATCGTAAATAAATAAATGTTATTCCTTAAAATACAGGGGACATAAGTAAGTACACCCCTATGTTAAATTCCCATAGAGGCAGGCAGATTTTTATTTTTAAAGGCCAGTTATTTCATGGATCCAGGATACTATGCATCCTGATAAAGTTCCCTTGGCCTTTGGAATTAAAATAGCCCCACATCATCACATACCCTTCACCATACCTAGAGATTGGCATGGTTTTATGTCAGTTAGCCTAATAGCTGGTTTGATTTGCATTGAGAGATGATCTTATGGAAAGTACCCCATGCCAATCTCTAGGTATGGTGAAGGGTATGTGATGATGTGGGGCTATTTTAATTCCAAAGCCCAAGGGAACTTTATCAGGATGCATAGTATCCTGGATCCATGAAATAACTGGCCTTTAAAAATAAAACTCTGCCTGCCTCTATGGGAATTTAACATAGGGGTGTACTTACTTATGCCCCCTGTATTAAACATTTATTTATTTCTGATACATTATTCATTCACAAAGAAAATTGGTGTCCTTAAAGATTGGACTTTTCCTCATTGTTTTAATTAAGGCATTAAGATCAATTTCCTAAAGATGATTTTTTTTATTCCTCTTTTTAGTCAACTTTAGCATGGGTGTCCTAATTTGTTCACATGACTGTATCTATCTATCTAAACCACTTAGGCTGTTCATATTGATCTCAAGTGGTTGTGTTGTAACTGGATGCAGCTATTGATCTGAGTAGAGATCTTCAGGATAAGTCTGTGGATGACAACAGACACCTATATTTTACACAATGGAGCAGTATAGGTCATTGTTCTTGGGATTAAAAAAAAAACACTGAGTCTGCGAGTCGAAGAAGTATCCTGTGTCGCTGTAGGCTACTGTAATAGACTTATGCATAGGCTACTTTGCCAATTTGCACAAAGGGCCAACGGATCATTGCATCAGATAGTGATGGGTCAAGGGCCAAGCAGACCCACAGGGAGCCAGGGCTTTCAGTTTCAGCCATCTCAACACTTTCTTGCCAATAATGTATGTAATACATGCAGAACTATTCAGCTATGGGCTGCTAAATTTGGCTTTACCCAGACTAGATGTAGCCTATACTGTGCACCAAAGGATTTACCCAAAGGAATGCATTTTCAATTACAGTCTTGTTTATGTCACTGGATATTCCCGGACTCATTTTCCATCTCATGTATGTCTGAATCTGACAAACATTTCTTTTCTGTTCTTTTTATTAAAACAAATTTAAAGAATATTATAGACCTACTGCGTTTCGTGCAGTAGGGTCCAATCTACATGAATAAATGATGATGCCTGCCTGTGAGATAGGCTGGGAGGCACCGCATCTGTCTATGCACACAAATGGTCTCTGTGCAACTCGGAGCGCGCTGATTACCATTCCGAGCACAGCACCTCTGGTCAGAAATGGAGCCGGGTCGGTGGTTGACAGTAGTCCGGGGGCAGGAGAGGGGAGGAGGGGGCGCATATTATGGCAGCAACCTTTCAGTCAATCTGGATTAAGTCGCACTGAGCCCTGCGTCGTCCAGCAAAAGCCCGTGAAAGCGATCCGAACATCTGGCTGGATTCAGCACAGCAGCAGTCACTCACAGCGCTGTAGATAATAAAGCAGCCTGTCGCTTCAAAGGCGTTTTCTCTTCTGGAGGTGCAAACAGGCGGATGCGCAGTATAGAGGCGATCCCGCACAGCTGCAGCCTCGCATCCACAGCGGGACCCTTCGGCTTGCGTTTTCCAGTATTTATTTATTTTTTTTCACGAAAGGGGGAAGCGGAGTTATAGGCTACATCTCCGATGTGAGGGGATCGGAGAGGAGTCGTCCTTTATATGCTGATCATGGATTCCTTGAAGGGCATCGCTGGTTTCGCAGGCCGTCACATGTTCTAGGAGCCGAGACGCGTGTTTCGGGACACCTGAATTATCTCCAAGAGGCACTGTCGGTCCCATTTTAGACAAGCCGCTCTCAGAATGCTCTCAGCCCTCCTGGGAGAAAAAATGCTCAAACACACCCTCCTCTGACTTGGCTTGATGTTTCATCTACAAGGTAAATTCAATCATTTATAGGCTGCAATTTGGTGTGAATTGTAGGCTCTGAACTCTTTAGGGGGAACTGTCTTTGCAAGAGGCGCAATATTGACTTGAAGTACTTCTCTCAGGACCCATCTGAAAAGGGTTTAGATTTTCCCTTGTGATAAGGGGGTTGAGTGTGTAACCCACCAGCCCAGGACCTGTACCGCAAGGTCAAAAACATCTCCTCAATTGCCTAGGAACGCCGTCAGATATCAATTTTATTTTTAGTATCCACTTGGCTGCATTCTGTGCTGTTTTTCCCCCTCCCTACAGGTGAAACTGAGAATCATGCCTAATGTGGTCATTATTCAGCCCGCTCTCAGATACGTGCAGGATAAGATTGATTTCAAATGTGCAGTTTTGTGTTGGTTTCCCTGTGATCTGCCTGCTCTGTGCTGTGGTTAAACCCTTGCTGATATGCAAATTACACATCAGTCATTAAGGTGTGATAAAGTCTAAATTAGCCTAAGTAACACAATTGATAATAGGATGAGTGTGTGGGCAGGGGGGGGGGGGCTGTGTGTTTCCAGGTGACTGATGTAGACAGACGTAAATATGATCATGGTGATTTTTAGAAAAGGGTGTCAGTTATCACATATAGGCTATCTTATTATTCATGATTGCCGGAGGCACCATTGTAACTGCTACACACCAGTAAAATCAGGCCCACGCCTCAGTTTGCTGCTTCTGTTTGCTTTTACTGCTATGTTAATGCACTCAGCGATGTAGTTTATAGTGCTGCTACTTCACTGATAGCAGAGAAGTGGTGTGGTTCCTCAGCACCGAGGCTGTTCTACAGACCAGCTCTACATTCACTGACCCAAATTTTTTGCCCACAACCAAATAAGCTTTTGTTTGTGTGCTTACATTAAGATTTAAAAAAAAACTTGAGATTATTTGACAGTCACAAACTTGCATGCACACACACACACACACACACACACACACACACACACACACACACACACACACACACACACACACACACACACACACACCTGGTCCACATGCTGTTTTTTATGTATGATTTATGTATAGGCTACACAACACAATAAGGAGAGGGAAGATTATACATTATTTAACCATTCTGTTGCTGTGAGGTAGAAAACAGGATCCTGAGGGTCCTTGAAAGAGAAGAAAATGAGTCAATAGATACAGTGATTATGTATTTCATTTTGGCAGTCCTTACGTCCCCACATTTAGGCTGCAACATGAAGAGAGCCCATGTAATAGAGTGCATTATTTTCACAAAGAGCGCTAATGTTTTTTTCTTAAACTTCCTGCACCTGAAACTGAACTTGGGGATTGGCAGATTTGACAGTCTACAGACGTGCAAGCCCATAGTGGAGAATAGTCTCTTGAGAAGGCCATATTGATATTCAGAGGTGGTGTTCATGGATTCTGCGTTTGCTCTTTCCAGAAGAAAATCCCAGGTCATAAGCCCCTCACATCAGGGCGCGTCACAACGGTGCAAGAATTGAGATCCGAAGTCAGTGATCAGCATTTTAATTTGGCCCGTTTAGTCTCTGAAAAATGAAGAGTGTTTTCTGTTTGTTTGTCTGTTGGACTGTTGCTCCAGTCGTGAGATATCCAGCATATCAAGGTACCACTAAATGTCCTGTGATAGTGTGTGAAGGAAAACACTTGGAATTGCATAGGGGGGAGTTGTAAATGCTGATGAACAGCACTTCTATTGATGCAGCGGGGTCTGCTTAGTATGCTATACCCCTGGCACACACACACACACACACACACACACACACACACACACACACACACACACACACACACACACACACACACACAAGCTTGTCTGACTGAAAAATAATTTCAACTACATCAGAGTGCTACATCAAGTCATTTAGGTTTTTATTACATGCCAGACTGGGAATCGAAAATGATTCAGTCACTCTCCAAACATTGAAGCCAATACAGATTAGCTGAGTGTACAATCTCCTTCCCATTCATCCCTACAGGGTCATAAATGGCACAATGAGTCCGCTCTGGCCTTCAAACAGAGCCTCAGCTGTCGAGGGCTCTTTGTTCTAAATATTATTAGGTGTTCTGAAAATGAGCCACTGATTACATCTCACCCAAAACTGACGTTTTCTGCGTTGCCATGGCATCAAGGCTGTCACCCAAGAGCAATCGCATTCTAACATTGGCAGGCTCTGTAAGAAAAGGGTGTCACAGCACATACCCTCATTCACAAACACAGATGTGTTTTTAGTTACGATCCATAACGGCATCAGTGTTTGGTCAGGATGTTTGGACTCGGGCTACATGAGCATTTACCCGACAAAATAAAATTTCTACCATGCTCCGTCAGAATATGATCCTCTTCAGCAGCAGCAGCTTCATTTGATTTTATAAAGCAGGCAGGCTGAGGACCTAATTCACTGCTTTGTCGATACCATTTTCCCATCATGTTGAAGTATCAGTTTACCTCCTGCTCCTGGCGGTAGCAGACGTCCGGCAGCTCCACTCAGAGTAGCCCAGGTGAGACACTGCTGAGACGTTGCCATGTGCCATCGTGTCAACCTGCGTGAAGGCATACCAAGCAGACTTCATCTCATTAACTTTCCCTCACAGGGCTGCTTTCCCCTGATTTCCTGCCCAGACATGGATTGCAGGGGCTTTTCTCACATGAGCTCCAGCATAAGTTAGACCATCTGAAAACATATCCCCCATTACCTCACCGGACGATTGGCATGCAGAATGCTGCATAAGGCTTTTCTTGGCAAATGCTTCCCCAGGGAGACCATAGATATCCTCTCCTACAGTATACTGCTGCTGCTGCTGCTGCTGCTGCTGCTGCTGCTGTGCATGAATGTCTGTCTCCATTGCTGGGGGTTGTTGTGTAGCGAGCTACCTCTATTAGGCACAAATCCACCCACTGGTGTGCGTGTGTGGGTGTGTGCTGTCAGTCTGTTCTGCCCTCTGAGGGTAAAAAGACCTGCTCAGAGGTAGTAAACGTACACTTGATTGACTATGAAGGAGATTATGGTGAATGCATCAGTAGATGATCTGTTTTCCTGTTTATTTGTGGCCCTCCCAAGTCGTCTCACTATAATGAACAGCCCAACCTGGAGGATAATGATTTTAGAGATTTAGAGATGAAGTGCGTGATTGATGAATGCATTGATTGATTATCTACTTATTTGTTCATGTACCTGATGAGTGCAACCTGTTATGCAAATCTCTGTAGAACAACCATAATTAAATGCAAATTAGGGAGACGGCAACAGACATTTCCTGCCCCGTCTCAGCAGCGGGGGGCTGTCCTTTTGTCCTCGTAGAACAAATTTTGTAGGGATTACCATTGCGACCATTCTCTTCACGTTTGGCTGAGTTTTCAGAGGCGAAAAAAAAAAAAAGCCCCCATCTCCACAGAGTGAATCAATATCAAGTCTTCAGCGCCATTCGAGTCTGGAAGTAGCAGGTCCTCTCCGCCTCATTGCACATCCAGAGGCCGTGCCTTTCAGAGTCAGAGCAGAGGGTGCTTGGCACACCGACATCAACACACTTGCGTACACCTCAGCTTTTTATGCTCTCCTCTGACACACACACACACACACACACACACACACACACATTGAGTAGATATTAAAGTTTATACTTAGGTACCACTACACATAGCCTTGCAGCACAGCTAGTCACTGAAGTCATCTGCCATCTTTAAGGAGAGCCTTGACAACATTTAATAATGACTCCACAGTCCATTTCTTAGCAGCTCAGATCTCCGCACCACTGCACCTCAGACTGCAATCCACAAAATGGGGCTCTTGTGTGACTTGGTAAAGTTGTCCCCTGTAAAAATGGGTCGAGAAAGACACAGATTCATTGCTGCTCGATCAGCAGTATTCTTGAAAATGTTACACCCAGCATGCTCGCTCCAATGATATCATTCCTCCCTTTGCTATATTGAGCCATTTTAAGGCAACCTTTTTCCTGCCTCCTTGTCAGGCCGTGATACATTTTACCCAGGTGTCAAAATGCAACTGCTGTCAGTGGATGCCACTGGGCTTCCTTCACTCCCCTCCTCACGTTAAAAACACGTCCCCACAGGGTAAGCACGTCACAATGTTTTCTTCACTCTTATATATTTTCCTCATACTCAACTTATTATTGTTGTTATTACAATGTGAGTTGTGTGTCACAGTTCCGGTGCAGCAAAGGCTTTTGAAGCATGAAGGTACTCAGTTGGCAGGCTCTTTGCTGAGGCAAGATTTTTATGCACACTCTCCAAGACCCGACGTCGACAATGGAGACATTATCAGTGGACCACAGAAAGCTATAATCATAAATCAGCCAGTCTCTTCTGTATTTAAAGGTTAGCCTTTGGATTTTTACTACAGTTGTGGGATTGGAGCTCTTGTTCCCTGTGTTTGATTAGATTGGTGTTCCTTTCCGTGTGCTGTAATGGGACACCGACAGGGCTGAATATGGCATGTTCTACTAAAATGACACTAAATTTCAGTTCTAAAAATAATCACAGCTAATGTCACTCTTGCTCTGGTACATCGTGTGGTGCACCTGCAGAGCTGTGATCTGATCTCCACTGTCTTAGTTTTATGACATGTTATATCCCTGACAAGGTCTCGGGATTCATCAAATGGATCCCTCCTTATCCCCCATCTCAGATGTGTGTCATAAGTAAGAGTAGCAGCAGAGAGAAAATCAATAGTAAGGCACAGCAAATCTTCGCTGAGGCGCTAGGGCCAATCATCCCTTCCTATTGGCGATATGATCCTGGGAGACATCAGTCTAATTCTTATGAGGCTCTGGGCTGCCTGTTACTTTCATCCTTCTGTACACAAACATAAAAGGACTGGGATTATCATATCAAAAAAAAGTATGATCGGGGGGAGCAGAGGCTAAAAAGGAGAGCTGTCACAAAAATCTTACACGGTTACTGGGGATGTTTTACTCTGAAGTCTGCAGGTGACTAATTAGTTTCACGTCTAATTGCACAGCATTTATTGTTTGTTCGGGCATCGACTCTCTTAGCATCCTGCTTAGAATTTGGACTCTCTGTAAATCTCAGCTGTGAGCTGGCAATGATGGTGTTTCAAATTTAGCAGAAAAGCTCTAACTTTTCACAGCAGAATCCCCCAATTCCCTTTCTAAAAGGGGAGCTCTTGGTACATGTGTGATTACCCAACTATAGTTTGATAAAGATGATACAAATAATCACAGATTTCATGCTTTGCGTTTTTTAACTGCTCAATGAATAATACGCCCTTCTCTTTCTCTCTTTTTGCTTTGATGTTTTTTTAGGTGTGTTAACCTGACTGAAAAGCCAAATGGAGTCTCTCCTGGTTTACCTGATAGTCCTCGGTGTGGCTGTGAAGGCCCACAAAGTTCAGGTCTGCCCCAAACGCTGCGTCTGCCAAGTGCTTAACCCCAACCTGGCGACTTTGTGCGACAAAAAGGGGCTTCTTTTTGTGCCCCCGAACATCGACAGGCACACGGTGGAGATGCGTCTTGGGGATAACTTTGTAACCAGCATCAAACGCAAAGACTTTGCCAACATGACCAGGCTGGTGGACCTGACCCTCTCTCGGAACACTATCGGCTCCATTGCGCCTCATGCTTTCAAAGACCTGGAGAACTTACGAGCCCTTCACCTTGATAGCAACCGGCTGTCCCGCATCCTCAACGACACCTTCAGTGGCATGTCCAAGCTGCACCACCTCATCCTCAACAACAACCAGCTCACCCACATCCAGATTGGGGCCTTTAATGACCTGACAGCACTGGAAGAGCTGGATTTATCCTACAACAACTTGGAAAGTGCGCCATGGGTGGCCATACAAAGGATGCCCAGTCTCCACACTCTCAATTTGGACCACAACATGCTCAGCTACATCCCAGAGGGCACATTCTCTGGGCTGCAGAAGCTCAAGAGGCTGGATGTAACTTCCAACAAGCTCCAGAAGCTTCCTCCTGACCCTATTTTCCAAAGAGCAGGGGTCCTGGCCACCTCTGGGATAATGGGGCCTATGTCGTTCGCGTTGAGCTTCGGAGGGAACCCGCTGAGGTGTAACTGTGAGCTGCTCTGGCTGCGGAGGTTGCGGAGGGAGGATGATCTGGAAACCTGTGCCTCACCGCAACACCTCGCCGGACGCTATTTCTGGACTGTTTCAGAGGAAGAGTTCCTGTGTGAGCCTCCTCTCATCACCAGGCACTCTCAGGTATGACCTCCAAATTGAGCTGTGCACTGTACGACACAACACTCGCTACAGTTACACTCTCTGAGCAGACATTGGATTCTGCCTTAGTTAATCCTAGGTGACATTTTGTGCTTTCTTTGGCCGTCACACCAAATATTAGCTTTGCAAGCCAGAAGAGTCTAACAAGACTTGTGGGTCTCATCTGGGCCTCCCAGCTTACTAAATATTGTAAAATACATTGAACCTACTTTAAAAATGTAATCAAACTGTGGCCTGTGGAGAGTTTTTAGAGAAGTTCTTTAGCAGGATTTTCAGTTACCGTTTTAATAAAGCTATTTGCAGGTTTATGATGGATCCGCAGTGAAGCCCTTTTACACAGGGAAAGCTTACAGTGATTTAGCCCTTGATTCATGCATCCAAACAACGGTATCTGATCAAATCCTTGCCAAATAATTACAGCTATATCATCTCATTTACATTCTGCAGACTTCTTTTGCATAATTGCAGAAGAAAATTATGTTTTACTTGGACTCCATCATATACACTGCAATGTACTGTCACATTGATTATCTTGCCTTTATAAGCATGCAAATTCCATATCTAGATTGATCAATTATTGATTATATTTGCAGGGAATAGGAAGCTTTTTAAAACACAACATGATCAATAAGGGCATTCATTATGATAATATCCAAGCCAAACTTACAGCACAAAGTATAACTGTTAATAATAAGTGTTTTTCAATTTTTGGATTTAGTGCATTATCTAATCTCTGTATTTAACATATGAAAATGAAGTCCTCTCACTAACCGCCTTTCCTCCCTCTGCCTCAGGAGCTGCGAGCTTTGGAGGGTCAGAGTGTGACTCTGCGCTGTAAGGCCAGGGGTGACCCCGACCCTATTATCCACTGGATCGCCCCTGACGGACGCCTTATGTCCAATTCCTCCAGGACCGCGGTCCATACAGACGGCACGCTGGACATCCTCATCAGCACTGTCAAGGACTCTGGTCTGTTTACACCCCGGGAGCTGTGCTTGTGTTGTTGACTGAACGAAATTAGTTGTTTGCTGGTATACGCAGAAGACTGAAGAAGGACTGAAGTATTTGTCTACATCAGACGATAAAGTTTAGAGTGTGAAGGAGTGTTGGCTCGCACACTGATTAAAGTCACATTGGAATGATCCATTTCTTCTTCACTTTGTTGGCTAAGTCATATACATCTATTTTCAAAAATATACTTTTTCACACATTTATGTTTTAGTGGTTAAATCATCAAAAATGCCAACTTATGTGCTTTCTTGCTGAGAGTTAGACAAGAAGATTGATACCACTCTCATGTCGGTCCATCAAATATGAAGCTACAGTACAGCCAGCAAGCTTGGCTTAGCGGACTGTAAACGGGGGGAATAGCTAGCCTGACTCCATCCAAACCAAACACAACACATTCCACCTTCCAGCACCTCTTAAACTCACTAAACCATATCATGTTTGTTTTATCTGTACAAAATGTAAGTGTAAAAATGACCTCATGGTGATGAGAAAACTCCAGTAGTACCACCATTTGTTGTTTTTACAGTTAGCATTATATTTATAGATATGAAAATGGTATCGATCTTATTGTAACCGCCTAATCATAGGTCATGGGTTTAATATGAAAACGCTTTATTTATCACTCCTCTCTCTCTCTCTCTCTTCCTCCCCGGGGTCTTGTCTAAATAGTAACCCTAGATTTGCGAAACTCTCGCGAGATGGTTGAGGATAGGCATTGACCTCAAGGCAGTGACATGTGCGAGAGTTTTTGCAAATCTAGGGTTACCATCCAGACACAACCCCTCCCCGAAGCTCTTCACCCCACCCCTTCATCCTACGGCAACCTTGTGCGATACAATCAACAGGGGCTAACATAAAATCTATCACACACTTCCCTCCCTTCAACTAGAAACATCCCTGTTTCCTAACTGCCCAGTCACAGAGCTTAGGCCCACAAAGTTCACGGTTAAAACATCCAAGAAAATAGGACCCATTATACATTCCCACAAGACTCAGTACGGCCAGACAGGGCAACATTTCCTACTACATAACCACCAAAACAGCAACTTCTGGAATATCCTGAGTTTATAGTCCATTGTCCAATGTTTTTCGGCTCTCGGCCCTCCACTGGCCCCTGTCACAGGAGACAAAGGCACAGACATGGCAACGGAGAAAGGCCAGGCCAGGGGAGAAGTGGGGACGAGTCGGACAACCACGCTGTGAGGGCAAGGCAGACTAACGTTTTACATTGGTTGCACTGGTGTGCCTAACGTTTTAATTCCAGTGCACCCAAAAATTTTCTCTGCACCTTTTGGTGCTGCAATAATACATTTAAAGTGTTTCCTTTTTTTGTCAGTTCCCATCCACATTGGTCATTTCCTAACACATTGAATGTAAACTGGAATAAAGGTCAGGGTTTCCCTAGGTTTCTGGAGGGCTTTGGTGCTGTGCTGGGGGTGTGGAGGTCGTGTGGCTGTGGTGTTTGGGGCTCTCCCCCAATGATTGTATATAATAATTGTATCTTATGTGACTAGAAACTGTGCATTTACTCATCATTTTAGACTATTATCATAACAATATTTATTAAAAAAACACACAGGTTGTAGTTTTTCACATTACACTCAGACATTAGACAAGAAAAAGTGAAACAAATATGCTCACTGATGAAGTAAGTGCGATGTCCTGAAGTAATCCTTCACATTTTTGTGAGAATCAACAGGGACTAACATAAAATCATTAGTTACATTATCATTCAACTCAGGACTATTGGGGCTCCGGAAAGTTTCCAAAAATGTCAAACCATTTCTTTAAATATGATTAGATATTCTCATATTGCAACTTGAATGCATGTGTGGCCAGCAACATATATCCGTATATCACAATAAATATCACGAAGGACCATAATCGATTTAGTTTGTGTTCCAGGTTCCTTCACCTGCGTGGCCTCCAACCCGGCAGGTGAGGCCCAGCAGACGGTGGATCTGGTCATCACTAAACTCCCTCATATCACCAACAACACAGTCGCAGAGCAGGAGCCCGACCCCGGATCATCAGATATCGCCACAGTGACCAAGACTGGGGCAGAGGTGGGGGGGTTGCCTCTGGGAAACGCCAAGACGAGCCAGGAGAAGAAAGTAGTGATTGCTGAGGCCACGTCCACCTCGGCCCTGGTCAAGTTTAACTTCCAGACGAGTATTCCTGGAATACGCATGTTTCAGATCCAATATAATGGCACCTATGACGATTCACTGGTTTACAGGTAAACAAAAACACCTGGCTTGCTGGGTTAATACAGACCATGAAATCACAAGTTTTGGTAACACTTTACTTGAAGGTATCTACATAAGAGTGACATGACACTGTCATGAACACATGACACTGTCATGACACAGTCATGACACATGAACCCTAACTCTAACCCTAAACCTAAACATAACTTGTCATGACAAAAATGGAATGACACTTACTAAAAGAAGCGTTATGTCATAAACGTGACTTGTTTATGATGTTTATGACACGCTCATGACAGTGTCATGTCACTCTTATGTAGATACCTCCAAGTAAAGTGTAACCCAATGTTTTCTTAAAATACTGGCCAAATAATGAAATTGAATCTAGTAAACAAACCTTAAATCTGAACCCTAACCCTTTCCAATAAACTTGAGCTGATTGAAATCATATTATTAAAAATCTCCTGACCCTTGTTTTACCTTTAAAGTCCGCTTTGATTACTTAAATCCCTTTGGGTTTTTAGTCATTAAGAACTTGACTTGGCTGTCGACATGATTATTTGTGGTGTCTATTTAATCCTACGAGGAAGACACATTAACGCACTGTATCTGACTCCTTATTCTTCGATTTATAATCTCTCCCTCGCCAGAGTGTATAATTTACTATGTGCAAAACCTTGATAATGCTTGATCAACAAAATCAAAAGAGAAAGTCAGCATTAAGCTGTGGACTGATAGGAAGATGAAAGAGTAGTGTTTTATAAAAAGCATCAGAGGCTTCACACATGCCCATCTGAGAAACTGGCATTATACACAGCATTCTTTCATCTCTGCCCTCTTTCTCTTCATATTTAATGCTAATCACTGGGATATGGCGGGATCGTCGCACAGACCCCCTTTTTTTCAGTCAATGGCACATATATGGCGTTTGGCAGTGGTTACGGAAAGCAGGAGACATTAGAGAATTGGCTCTGTAATCCTGATGTTGTGAACAAAAGGAGGCATCCTGCGTCCCCAGCGACTGAAAGCAGCCTTTTATCACTAAAGATGCTGGAGACAAAAAAAGCAAAAGTCACAAAAGATTATGCCTCGACAGATCGTAAATAGCCCCTGAGAGATAAATGATTGTCATTTCATTTTATCCCTACAAAACAATGAGCTGGATAATCTGATTTGTTTCTGTCTCCTTTCATTTAACCCTCCCTAATCTATGTCAGAACTCACACAGCTTTTTTTCTCTCCACAGAATGATACCTCCGACTAGTAAGAGCATCCTGGTAAACAACCTGGCGGCTGGTACGCACTATGACTTGTGTGTGCTGGCCATCTACGATGACCAGGTGACCTCGCTGACCGCCACCAGGGTGATAGGATGCATCCACTTCACCACAGAGCCGCAGTACCTGAGATGCCATTTCATGCAGTCCCAGTTTCTTGGCGGCACCATTGTGGTTATCATTGGAGGGATTATTGTGGCCTCAGTGCTCGCTTTTATCATCTTCCTCATTGTGCGCTACCGGGTGTGTAACCAAGGCGATGCAGATAAGGTCAGTTTGGCGTGATTCCCTCGGTTCTTTTTCTGTTCATTATTTCTGTTGATATTGAGTCGAGGGAGTCTAATAGAATCACTTTCATTCTTCTTTCTCTTCCTATACTTCTGTCCTGTCATGTCAGGCTCTAGAGATGGGAGATATTCGGTCGCTGAGCAGTGATGGACAGCTACAGGGCTGTGGGATTCCCAAGTCCCTCTCTAAGCAGGTCCTGCATCCAGAGAAGAATGATAAGGAGTGCCTCAGAATTGCCCTGCCGCCCACGGAGCCAGCCAAGCAGCGACCACCAGTCGCCGTAGCCACCACCAAACCCTCCGTCCCTGACTGCACTGTCTCTACCTCCGCAGCCAGCCACAGCTGGCACCCGGCCTCCCCGGGCGCTCCGAGGCCCAAACGTTTCAGTGCTCCGTCAAAACCCTTAGAGGCTCGCCGAGCTGAAGCTCAGGTGGATGTCGAGCTCGATAACATGAACCGGAATAACTCGTCAGAGGTTAAAATGACCACCGCCGTCGCTCTGGCTGTGCCCGGCCAGCCCACCAAATGGACTGCTGTTCCCAGAGTTCAGCGTCCCCAACAGGCCGCTCGACATTACATGACTGTGCCTGCAGGGGGAGTGAGAGTGAACCGCAGGCACTCTCTTAACGCAGACTCATATATGGAGCGCTGCTACGTGACCTACCCCAAACCTGGGGCCAGTCTGCGCTCCAAGCGGAGCCTGTCGATGAGCGGCGAGCTGCCGCAGCTGGAGAGCACAACAAACATGCACCGGGCCAGGGACAAGCTCTCCAGGTCTGAGTGGCTTCTGGAGAGCACTTTATGATTTGGAGTTTATGACCCGCGTTCTCTTGTTTTCTTGGATTGGATTTGTAGCCCGTTGTGGAGCAGACAGGGATTTTATGCCTTGTTTTGAGCTTTTGTGCGCTCTATTGAGGGACCTGTAAGCTTCTCTCATATATATGGGGGCCAGGCAGGCATAACAGGGTTACGGGAAACTGTTCACATTTGTTTTGTACCTTATAACCTTTCAAAGTCGTCTTTATAACGACATTTGATCAAACTGACAAAAGGCACAACAATGTATAAAACAACTTCATGTACAAAAATGTTTAGTTGTGTGAGATGCTGTATATCTAAATACAGCCATAAGTGTCCATGTGGTATTGAATGCAGTAACCTGGACATACTGTATAATAACAAAGAAAGAGACATGCAGAGGTATGGCTTATTATACTCGCAGTCTCATTGCCTGTAACTTAAAGTGATACAATCTCTGTAGACTTTCAACATGATTCTTGTCTCCAGCTACAGACAGACGGTGACATGTCTTAATTACCTTGGCTTGAGATTACGAATGTGCTTTACATCCCAGAGGTGTTGGAACAGAATGTAGTAGACAGACAGCGCTCCATCTTTTCATCGCGACACCCCCAGACACAGCACAATGCAGTATTTTTGTGGCACAAATCGACTCAGCCTAATACTGCCCTCCGGTTTGAATCGATACATTTTTATCACATAATTACATAAAGACTCAACTCTGATAGGATTCCTGTCGTGACTGATTTGAGCAACAATTGAACCAACAGCATGAAAGGTGCAGGAAATAATCTGATATTACGCGTGGACGGGATCCAGAGGAATGGTTCATTTCCATATTTTTTACTGACTGACATTATCATGTCACGCCGATGACAACCGTTGTAAATTTACTTGTCGATGTAAGAGAAATGATAATCACAAGTCTGGGAGGACGTCAGCTCTTGATTTTGCTGTTGTTTCTGTTTGATGTTTACCAGTATAAATAAACCAGTGATAAAAGGGACAAACTCAGACTTATCTTATTTTCAGCTTGCCTTGTGAATTCTCCCAACTTCTCCCACTTCACAATTAGAGAGCAGCAGAACAAAGCAATAGATGCATCCCCTTGTTCGGCAAGCTCTGCCAGCCAAAGTGGTAATGAATTTGGGGTTTCAGTAGTCTTGCAACAACATAATTCCCCTCTCTCTGCGAGTGGTGGACCTCTGGCAGATCCCTGAGCCCTTGTGTTTGTTCAAAGAGAGGAGGGAAAAAGATGATGAAAAGAGGCCACGCTAGTCACCAGGGACGCCTCTCGCTTGCGCATCTCCGCGCTTGTCTGACAGCGCCGTTCCTGTGCCCTCGGACGGCAGCCACTGCAGAAACCTGCTGCAGGAGAGGTTAAACACAACCTCCGCAGTGGGAACCCGTGCATGACTATTCCTACAGTTACAGTAATGTCTCCATGGCAGCAGGACTGACATGATACACATTATCTGCTGGAATACGAGCTCTGATTCACTGTGTATTTTGGTGGTCGGATGCTGCCTGATTGATTTTTATATACATGCACGGGCATGCCCCTTTATGCATGTGTCTCAAAGGATACAGCACCTGCAAATATCATCTGCACATACTGTATGTAAAACATACATTAATTGCTGTGACCCAAACAAACAGGATTCATGTGCTTTTATTCATTATTTCTCGCCTATTATGGGTGATTGAAATGCTGAGGAGCTTGGCCTGAACCTTGGTTCAGTCTTTGGCGACAGCCAGAGGTGTATATTAATAATAGATGCATTTCTGGGCAGAGAGAGACAGTGAGACAGAGAGCGAGGGGAGGAGAGGAGGCGAAGCAGAGAGGAGTTAGATGGAAGGTTTTGTGAAACAAATACGGCAAAGAGGGTGGGAGGCAGAGCGGCAGTGGTGAGGACGAAGAAATAGAGAGGGAGCGAGAGGTGCAGAGAAGAAAGCGAGACAGCTCAGAGATGGAGAAAGAGAGAAGAGAGGGCACAGGAGGGAGCTGCAGAGTAAGAGAGAATGGCGAGTGAAACAGAACGAGGAGTGCAGGAGACAGAGAAAAGAGCATCCTTTGTAAGCCAGCCATGCAGCCTCTGGCTCTTCGGTATTCAGTGCACCTTCACAAAGGGGGTGAGAGGGGAGGAGGAGCAGGGGGCAGTGGTGGGGTGAGTGTGGGTGATAGACCTCGGCTGGAGGTCTGGCAGCGAGCAGAGTGGAGTGAGCCCTGTGGCCAGAGAAGAACCGCAAGTTCTCCTTCACAACACTGCACGAGCCTGACCCGCTTTCCAAACCCCTATAGTGTGTTTTCTGGCCTTTGTCTAGTCTCCCTCCTCCCCTCACCACCATCTGACCCCCCCCCTCCTCTTTAGTCTACTGTCTTGCATCATGCTGACTCACTCCTCTGCCATGATCCTGAACAACCCTCGCCCCCCCCCACCCACTGGCCCACTGGAGAGCTGAACCTGCCAATCTCTCGGAGTCTGACCTGCCTTCTACAAGGGCTGGGCTGATTTGATTTGCTGCTCCAATCCCAACGGGCTTGGGTCAGAGTGATCGTCAGAAGCATTTGATTAACTCCCCCCCACCCTGCTTAATAGTAGCCTCAATGTTCCGCTGATTAAATCCATTTTATGCTGTCATTGCTAATGGGGTTTTCATTCCTTTGTGTGACTTTCACTTGGTTCTGACAGGATGAGTCCCTTTACGGAGCACTTAAACCAATATGGTCTCCCATGGCACTATTGCCTACTTTTAATGCCAATCATGATGTGGGGAAAATCACATTGGGGCACTGATGTATCCAATTTGTGGTCAATTGTCTTATTTAAAGAGATCATTGGGCCTATTTTAACAAACTGAAAAGCCTATTAAAATCACAGAGAGGGGTTATATGGAAGCTTCAATCGAAGAAGACTGCGGTCCTTCAACAAGTGTGTTAGCAACTTTTGCTCGCAATGCTGCAACTCAGTGTTTCATTATCTCTGCGCAGCAGGCAGTCTTAGTCAGAAACACACACATGAGACATTGTTCCCCTGGCAAGCATTATCCCTGGGAGTACATGTAGAGAGAGCCTGGGGCCATATAGACCAAAACACCACTGATATCCCTCTCAGGGGAGCACACAGAAGGAGGAGGTGGCACAGTGTAAAATATGCACAGGCAATTCCAAAGAGTATGCATTATTGAGAGGAGTAAATGGGTCCAGGATGAACATCATAGCTCATTAATAGTGAATGTGATTACTGTTTCTGGGAAAACAGCAGTCTGGGCAAGAGGGGAGCTAACTGAAATGGTCAAATCTAAACTAAAGACTTCCATGTTTACTCAGCAGTAACTGTTACTGTCTAGTCAAACTCATGATTGAACCTGATAACTAACACTGCCAAGTGTTATGTTACGATGTTAATTGCTGGCACTGACATCTACTTCACTTGCACCTGACTTTGCAGATGCCAGGGGTTCAGAGAACGGATGGAGTCATTCATTTTTTATAATCTCAGCTTTTGAGTCAACTGTGCTTCAATTACCAACAGGATTTTGACAAAGCTAGCCGAGACAGAAAATGAGCGAGCATTTTGGAAATCCCATTAGAAAGTGGAGGAGTGGGCTGAGTGAAGGTCACTCAGCAGGGGTGCTGACTGAGTGACTTCCACTGTTTGACACGCAGACTTACTAAGTGTCACGTCATCCCGCAGCACAGACACCAGATTTGGTTTGACGTGAACTCTGATTATCGGGTTGCCCCCCTGTGAGGGGTTCCCATGCTGAACGAACAGATGCTTTCTCCTCTTCCTCTCCTCTCCTGCCGCCTCCCGTCCTTCAGTTACATATTCTCCAGGGTGATGGACGACAAAGATGCTGGCTGCAGTTTACACCAGATATACCAGGCACCATTAGGAACCATTTTATGCCCATTTGCCTGACAGCTGCTATCGCTTATAAAAAGTGATTTGCTCTCTCTCTCTATGCTGAGCATCCCCAATGATGGATTTATCATTGATTTGCCGGTGTCAGAGACCACTAAGAGAACAGTGCTGCAACCAAGCAGATGTGCCAGGCAGTCAGCTCACAACTATCTATCAGCTGCTGGTGAAGGGGGGACAGTTTAAGCCTCTCTAAGGCTCCCATTCACAATGACTTACTAAAAGTGCTTATGCTAATCTTGTTATCGCTTCAGGCTTCTAGTAATGGAAGACAGGAGGCTGTTGGGAGGTCGTGGGCCACATTTGTTTGCTCACCCATCTCAGAAGCACCAAGTGCTCCCAAACTATTACTTGTTACTGCATGCTTACAGTGATATCATCTAAGTGTGTTTGTTAAGTCGAGATATCAAACCCTGGTGTCATATTTAATTTGAATTTCATGCTAATTGGGCATATAAAGTGTACACGCTAACACATATGGACAGAAAATAACAGTGCAGAGGCCCCACAGCTATTGTTTGATCAGTTGTCAGCAACTGCAGCCGGGGGGACACAGCCACTGCGGGTAAAATTGAGAATGTCAGGTAGCTCTTCATAAACAAGGCTGTTAAGGTCTTTTGATCTAACTGTGACCACGTTTGTGGTGTAGAACCTGCAGGGTGTAGAACCTGCAGGCGGATCACATCTCCACGCGGCCTTACAGTCAGTCATTTGAAATGTAGATGCAATGGCTATGCTCTTTTGAAGAGAGTTCACCTTTGTGACCGGATGGAGCGAAGCGGGGACGTGATGAGGATCCTTAAATGAGGCATTAATCAAATAAAGGTCGATTTGTGACTGACGTCTGGAGGCTGATGGGGGAGAGACTGATGCACACGGGGGAGAGAGTGAAAGAGAGAGACACTGGTGTAGGCTATAGAGAGAGACAGGGCAGAACAGTTACAGTCAGTACCGTTTGGACATCTACTACAAAAACACAAAGAAAACTCAGTTATTTAGCACTGAACAGGCAATACCTAAATACAATGTGAGTGATTACAACCTGGCCATTGACACTGGTGGACACAGACAAACCTGGCAACCCAGAGAAGAGAGACCAAAAACAAAAAAGTAGAGACTAAGCAGCACGTAATGCTACACTGCAGTCTGTATAAAGACAGAAGAAGCAAACTCAAAAAAACCTCAGCTTCCAAGAACACGACACACTCTCAGACTTCAAAGCACCCTCATTATAATATACCATGTTGTAGGGCTGCAACTATTCATTATTTTCATTAGTGATTAATCGGCTGATAATGGTGGAGGAAGTTCTCAAAGCCTTTACTGAAGTAAAAGTAGTAATACAACAATCTAAAAGTACTCCATTACAAGTAAAAGTCATGCATTTAAAATTATACTAATGTAAAGGTAAGCAGCAAAATATACTTATGTATATATGTACTTGTTCTGCAGAAAAATGGCCCACGTGACTGATTCATTCTATATATAACATAATCAGATTGGGAATACTAATGCATTAATAAGCAGCATTTTACTTTAGTTAGTAATTAGCTAGTAGTTTAGTCCAGTGGTTTCCAACATAGGGGTCACAAGACACACAGAATAAAAGAAAACAACATTTGTATTAATTTGTTTAGACTTTTCTGTAATCTTTTCGTTTTTTGTGAAATACTAGATGAATTGACGTCTTTTGGACTCAAACGGTTATTCAAATGAAACCGTCCGAGAAATGTGAAGGAGCCCCAAATAGACACTGCTTATTGTAACTACTGGTTAAACTTTGACAATATTGTATTTCATAAGTCCATCATATGTATTTTTGTATGTAAACTCTCAGCTGATTTACCTCTATCAGATCAATATAGTGGAGTAACGGTACATTGGAGTCGAAGTATAACGTAGCATAAAATGGATATACTCAAGTAAAGTACAAGTACCTCAAAATTGTACTTAGGTACAGTACTTGTAGAGTAAATGCCATTTTTATTTACTTTCCATCACTGAAATCAGTTAATCAATTAGTCTATTAGGTGTCAGACAATAGTGAAAATGCCCATCAAAGTTTCTCAGATTTTCACATATCATATTTATAATGACATAAAATCTCCCAGCACCAGCACTTCAAACGATCAATGACTATATGGTGTTTACAGTGTATATTGTATATAATGTTGTGATGTGCAAACCATTTGTTGTCTTTTTTACATTCTGAATGATCTTACTTACATCGTAAACCTTGTACAACCTACTTTGGCAACAGTGCAGTTAACTACGGCCATGCCAATGAAGCAAATCTGAGTTTTTACAGACAGAGAGAGGAGGAGAGAGGAAAGATAGAGGAGACAGGTGTACACAGATAGAGAGGCAGAGAAAAGAGAGAAAGCCAGTCTATATATAGGTAGCGACAGAGAGAAAGAGAGCTGATAAGGGGACCAGAGGTGAAAAAGAGGGAGATGAATTGCAACCTATACTGTGCTTTGGTGTGACAATTTGGCCAATAAACACAAACATAAAAAAAAACTGTCTTGACATTTGAAGCATTCAAAGTCAGCCTTCAGATGTAAAACGAGTGTTGTACACGGGTTGAAAATCTGCTGTAGCGATGCTGACAGGGCGGAGGAGCGATGTGCTCTGTGTCTGCAGCGGCAGTCCTGTTATTCAGGGGCTATCTCAGCCTCTCTCTCACTCTCTCCTCTGTTACCTTGGCAACATATTTTCTGCATGGAAATAGCATCTCTTGCTGTGCCCGCCGCAGAAAAAAAGGACTTTAAGAGATTTAAACGTGCCTAGAACAGATTGAAGTTACAGAACTACAGATTGGATGGAATTGAGTTATAGTGTCCTGCATGCCTTAGCATCAAATTGGCTGTGTGATGGAGCAATGGAGCAGTTAAGCATAATAGTCATGCTTTTACTATATGTAACCAAGGATATAGTCGAAGCTGTATCTACATAGATGTTTACTCGTACAATTCTGTATTTGCAGAACAAAGTTGATTCGGTCTTACATAATATGAAGATAGCTTTTACAGTTTCATGTTTACACTGGTGGTTGTTTGCCTTAGGATTTATTTACATCTAGCATGAAATTCAGTTCTTGACAAGCAGAGCACACCCGCAGAAGTTATTAAAAAATGTAAAATGAATAATAAACCACAAAGGGCTGAGGGTTGATCCGTGAGGATTTCCTGATTTAGTCAGATGAAGGGGTTTTAGTGCAGCTGTAAGAACTGTTGGTATCTCACTGCTGAGGCTGCCTGCTACGCTTCAGTGTGATACACCTTTGTTTGCTTGCTGCCAGTGAAACCGCGAGAGAGACAAACTAATGAAAAGAAAATCCAGGCACTGAGATTGTAGGTGAGATCACACTTGGCTGCGAATAAGCTCAGATTTGACCAAAGCAGAGAGAGTAAGAGACAAAGGGAATAACATCCAGGTAAACATGCAGCACAGAATTAAAAATAGGAAGAAAAAAACACAACACAAAAGTGCCTTGACTCCTAGGAGAGAGAAGCCATAATGAAATAAGCATCTGAAAGAGAGCAGGTGTTGCAGGCTTGAAAGACTTCAGCTGCATAACAAGTAGCACATTTACTCTCCTCTGCCTTTGTCAATCAAAACAACCAATCCTGTGAATAAATGCTCCCTTAGAAAGAAAAAAAAAAGACAGGGACCCCCAAGTGGAGACATGTCTGAATCAGCCTTAACACACTCTCTCTCTCTCATACACACACACACACAGTCTCAGGTAGAGGAAAAGTGTACCTGGTTCTGAATTTTAAGCAGCAGGTCTGAGCTGTTTGTCTAAAAACAGCCAATGAGAACATCAAAATCAATTTATTTCCTTGTCAGAAAAAACAAACAAAGCAACAACAGCTCCTTTTTCTCTTCCTCTTGGATCATTTATGTGACAGACAGCGAGTATAGTTTTTAAAAGAAAAGGCTCCAGAGAGACCTTCTCAAACACACAGAGGCTCAATGACATAGTAAGAGCTGGTCTGGAGTCTGCAGCGGGATGACCAGGATCAGGCCAAAGAGCAGGATTTTAGTAGGACGCTGAGGTAGACAGTTGTGCTAATCCTGCTGGTTGAGCAGAAAAAGGAATGGATTTATGTGTAATTCACAAAAGTGCAAGTGGAGACCGGAAAAGGGAGGAAGGAAATTCCATTAAGCTGATGCAGCTTTTAGAAAATCTGTTATCCTGAGTCAAACATGAATATAGGTTATGGGTAACATGTTTGTTTTTTTTATAAATTCTTTCTCTCAAAAATACACTTTGGGAAGCCTGTGGTGCGTTTACTAAGTGTATGAATTGAGGCTCTAAGGGTGAAGTGTGACAAAACAACACTTTTCAAAGATGTCTCCTTGGACTCCTGGAAACTGTAATGGGCATTTTAACAATTTGACTTTTCATAGACCAAACAATTAATTACTTGAGAAAATTACTAATAGATTAATCATAATGAAAATAATTGGTAGTTGCAGCCCTAAAATGTTGTGATATTGCATGTTTTAGCACATTTAGTACAATGCTGTTGATCATTTCCCACAACATACAATTGTTTCTAGATTTTTTTATGTTAATGTTTATATTTTCCAATATCGTTTGTGGGGTCATTGATTATTTTCATGTATTATTATTGAACAGGCCTATGGGCACAGCCAGGGGCTCCAGCCTCTGTGTGACATGACTACTAATACGTTGGGTCCTCTGAAAAACGAAGAAGCATAAAGAACAACAAAGACGCATCGTGACATCCACTGGGAGGAGGAGTATCCAGATTAAGTAAAGGTAGCAATACCAAACTATAAAAACACTCCAATACAACTGATGGTCCTGCATTAAATAATGTATTTAAGTAAACGTTTTAGCAAGTATTTCAAATTGTTATTGTGCAGTAGCTGGCCTGCTGGAGGTGGAGCTGCAGTATATTCAATATTCTGGGTATATTATTCTATAACAATGGAGCATATTTTATTACTGGATCTTAATCTGCAAACTACTAACAGTTGTCAAATAAATGTAAATGTATTTGCCTCAGAAATATAGTGGAGTAGAGGTAAACACAATGCTCAAGTAAAGTATCTCATAATTGTACTCATGCTTAAGTAAATGTACTTACTTACTAATGTTACTTTTCACATTTTAATGAACTTTGTATGCATGCAGGCCACAGGGAAAAATCTATTTCAAATGATACAAAGATTAAAAATAAATGGTGTGAAGAGGCTCTGACAGCATGTTGCAAGTTCCTGTTTGGCAGGTGACTGAACGTTCCCAAAGCAGGTTTAGATCTGGATACCTGACTGCTGCTATGCAATGTTATGAAAGGCTTCCACATATAGGGAAAAAAAACACTACAGTCTGCTTTGGAATCAAGGTTTTTTTTTTTTTTGATTTTTTTCCATTATTGATTAATCTGACAATTGTTTTCTCCATTAATTGATGGTCTTCCTCATAAAAATAAAGAAAAACACTGATTATAATTTCCAAAATCCCAAGGGATGTCTTTAAATTTCTATCCAGCCATTAGTCCAAAACCAAAAGATATTCAGTTTACTATCACGCATAACAAGGAAAAGCAGCATTTGTGAAGCTGGAACTAGAGAATGTTTGCCGATTTTGCTTGATAATGGACTTTTGATTGTCACGTCTGCTGATTACCTTTCTTTGATTGACTAATTGATCAACTTATTGTTTCAGCTAAATAATGTAAATACAATTGTATTAAAAGGGGTAAAATGTGCCAAAACACTTGTATGATAATTTCAAATGCAATCTAAAGTTTAGTGCAGAATTGATAATAAAGAATATGTTTAGGTAGCACTAATATAGACTGTATGTCAGAGGGACTGTGTCGAATAACAAACACTTGCGAGTCCAAAAGGTGCACTTAATACAAACTTTTGTATATTTCGACAGGGTTGAATGAGCCATTTTATTGTGGGCAGTTGAGATACATGGGTGTAAATATCAACAAAGGAAGTTAATGGTTGACGTCTGTACATTACATTCTGACAAAGTAAGTGATGGTCTCGCAGTCAATTCAGCGTACGCTCCAGATACTTCAACTGAGACACGCTGTGACCAAGTTTATATTACTCATTCATTTGTGTAAAGACAGTTCATAGAAAATATAAAGCAACTCATGACTAAACGTTTCATTGGTTAACACTTTAAATCACACCTCTATCTATGTCTACGTAATTTCAATACAGCCATACAATACAAGTATACACGGTTATTTTGTGGTTAGAGAAAAATACAACCGAAGAGGGTATGGAAATACAAACATACAGCTGTTTTTAAACTTCTCATATGAGTGAAACGGGTCACACAAGGCCGGGGGCGGGGCCTATTTGTATCATAGGTACGGTCTCATAATGCAGGTGGGGGAAAAAAAAATAATCACAATTTTACTGAACATAGCCTGAGACGAGTGTACAATATGCACACTCAAGGAAAATGAGAGCTATGTGAGAAAATAAAAATACTAATAGATTGCTGTTTCTCTCCTCACTCTGGTAAAAATAAGTCTCTGATGTTTGTCCATGAGTTCCATCTTCTGGCAGCTGAGTGCCACTGGAGAAACAAAGGGACTGTGTAGGCCGGGGATTTGGGGACTAGTCACTGTGTTCCTGATCCAATATGACAGCAGAAGGAAGGGGACACACAGGAAAACTAGCTGAATTTCAGTGTTTTTAAGTCTTTTAATCTGTCAGATTGTTTTCATATGAATCAATAAGTCTTAAGCGTTTCATTCCGTCCTCAAAAGAGGTTTCACGTGTGCCGCCAGGGTGCTCTTTTTTTCGTCTGTGTGGCTTGACGCTGGTGGATGGGTTCTCATTGGTTATTTTTGGCTTTGGCGTGTGTGAGAATGTGAGACTTTAGGTTGGTTGACTGCGCAAACTTCTTATTGCAACCGTCGAAAGGGCAGACGTAGGGTCGGTCTCCAGTGTGGATCCGCACGTGTGTGCGCAGGTTGAAGTCCAGAGAAAACCTTTTCCCGCAGCCTTCAAATGTACACTAAAAAAAACAAAAAAAAAACATGAGGAGCAAAGGAGTCAGTTTTGCCTCTGATCAGACAGTATGTGACATCATTTTCTTTTTTTTTTTTTTTATTATTATTGACTATTCGTTACACCGCCCACCCCCCAAACTGCAATTGTCCAATCACAGTTTAGCAACGACAGGCCTGTCAAGCTTTAGATTTCCCCATAGGTTGAAGCGGTGTGCATGAGGCTGTAGTAACAGCGACACTGCACTTCACAAATTCCAAAGACACATGCGCAAAAATGTAAGGAATGGACCAGGATTTACATGTTATATTCAAAAATAGGAGCCCGGTTCACAATTAGCACATCCACCGTGTAGTATCTCCCCACTGTGTGAAAGTTGGTCTTTGATGCTATCAGAGTTTAGCCAGCTCTGTCCTGCTCTTTACTGGATTGGAGTCAAGTTTCCACTTCAGCAACAAATGTTACCTAAAATAATGTTAAGTTTGCACACACTGATTGGTAATACAAACAATAAAACTAAGCAGCCAAACAGGGTAATGTTTGGACAAAAGAACAATGTGACCTTACATCTTTCCTTATCATACTACTACTACTACTACTACAATTATTAACATCTAGCACTACACTGCAATACAAGAACAATACTGTTTTCTCTTTCTAAAAATACAGATGGTTAATCGGCCGACATTCTAAACTGCCTGACAGGTGCAGCAAATGATTAAATGAAAAAGACGAATTTACATGTCAAAAACATGTAAATGTGATTAAAAGTTGTCAGAAATTATGGAAAGTAAGTAGTCATTAAGTGATGATTTTTGAACATGAGCGAGCAGTTGCTTATTATTCCATTGTCCTTAGCCTGAATTCGACTTAACACTGTGATGGGCTTATGTGCTTAAAATGTTAAAATAGTGCACGTGTATCTGTGCGTGGGGGGAGTGGGAAGTTAGTTCTGATACCAACCTGGAAGGGTTTCTCCCCTGTGTGAACAAGTTGGTGACGTTTGAGTTTGGAGCTCTCGACAAATGCCTTGCCGCACTCGGCGCAGACGTGCACGCGGGGTCCGTGGGTGTGGAGATGCTTCCTCATGGCCGAGTTATCCCTGAACATCTTTGTGCAGCCCTGGGGGCAAAAACAGTGCAGCGCAGAGTTGACAAATGGCACAGACAAGCAAATAGTGTAGCAGACTTGTAAACTCGGAAGTGGTGCGCCAAAAAGGTTTTTCGTTTTCTTGTATATAAATGTCAAGTGTCCCCAGCATTTTGTTTGGTTTCCTTTAATCACAATTAAAGCCTGCAAAGTGGAGCTGTATCTGTTCTTCCCTGAAAACGTAATGTATTGTTAACAGCTTCACACTCCAATGACAGAGTGCTCATACAGCAAATAACCTTACATTAGCTAAACACGTAGAGTTCAGCTGAGGCTTGATTGTTCTTGTAAGAACATGAAAATCAATACACTTGAGTGCTTTCTTCACTTTTTAATAACCTTTACAGAAATTTTCAATAACCCAGAAAGCAACAATGTAAGACTATCAAACCGAGACTATTAAACAGGAACAACAAACTCTATTCAGCAAAGTAGTGGCATGGTTCATGTGGGGACAACGTCACTCACTTTATGAGGGCAAGCTATCGTCCGGGGAGCATCGTCCTCTTTGACTTTCCTGGGCTTCATCCTGATTTAAAAAAAAAAAAAAAAAAAGACATGGTTTGGGGTTTAAACAAACAAAAACAGACATGTCGCAAAGCAAAAGCACCCATGTTAAGGTCTAGTCTAGTTGTAATGTTGATTTGATTCAGTTAATCAATAACCAGCGTCAGTAAGAGGTCGTCTGTTACAGCGTAAACATCATCACTTGACATTTCCCCTCTAGATGGAACATGTTTACAAAAAAAGAATCAATGCACAGCAAAAAGATTCTGTGAAGTTATTATGGTGAATAATTACATAATTCCCACTCACTATGGCCATTTACTGATCTCCCCATGAAATAAGCCTGTTTTAGCTGACATTTTATAGGCTATATAAGCAAAATTCCAATAATTATAAAAGTAGATCAAAATCTGTAAACAAAACATTTAATATGCATTCTTTTTGCCTGACTCAAGTGAAACAGAATATCTTATGACTGTGTAGAGGGAGAGAGCAATGTTTATCTCACACTACATTTTACCTTAGTGATTTCTTTTGTGCATTTTTTTTTCTTAAAGAATATTGTTCCCCTGCACGTGGGCGTGCGCAGGCACCCATCTTTTTTTTGCATATTCATCAGAGTTGTGCACATTTGTATTTTCTCAGGAAAACAGGTGTACATTTGGGAACAAATGATGCAGAGACAACACACAAACACGCACTCACCTGGCAAACTCGGCCAGCTGTTTGGGGTCTGAGAGGTCGATGCCCGGGATACCACCAGGGGGCAGCTTCTTCCCTGTCATGTACTCGGAGTAGTCTGGAGGGGAGTTCTCCCCGACAATCTGCTCCTCCACCACTGACTCATGGTCAATGTCTTTATTGTCATCTAGGAACACATTACAGAGACTGAACCGATAACACATTGGTGTTTCCCTAGCTACAAGCCTGAGGGAGGGCAAAAACATCTGCAGCTGCCTTGGCCCTTAATGTTATATCAGGAGTCACATTATTGTTGCATAATTACTTTGGCATTACATTAATAAAAAAAAAAATTGACCTATTTCTACATATTATTAACTTACTCCCTATTACTCATAATGTTGCATGTTATTAAAATGTAAAAACCAAACATTTACCAAATTAGATGCCAATGATATAAGTGAGATAAGACAACTAAACATGACAAACGTGCAGAGTATATAAAAAAATAAAATAAAAAAAACTTCATTTTTACAATTTAAAGTACGGGAAGAAATTGGGGCGTATATACTTAATTTATAAAAAAGGGTGACATGTACCAAGCAGGCACAAAAATAAATGGCCTCTTTCAATTAAGACGTGCATGTGTAAAAACAAGAAGCTAAACTACTGAATCCTATTTTAAACCAACCAGCAGAGTGCACTAGCTCCAAATAGCTGCTGTGGCCTCTCAAAAACAAAATGAACAGGTCGATTATCAGTAAGGAATACATCAACCACTCACTTCGCTGTGAAATAAGCAATCTCAGAAATAGCTCTTGGTTGCCTTATAGGAGCCCTCTCTCAGTTGTGATGGATTAACACCTGGTCAACATTACATTGCACGCAGTACCATCACTCTGCACAGAGGCAGTAGTTGCCCGATGCAGACGCAAAGCTGTCTAGTGAGCCAACGTTACTACCAACAGCAACAACCAGAGCTAACTGCTGAACTATTTACTGATTAAATAGTACCTGCCTTACAATTTCACGCATATTAAACTTTCACAGATTTTATATAATCCTCCGGCGCTACACCCGCTGCAGTTGAGCAGCATGTGCGCCACAGTTTTGCGGCCTGCAGATATCCAAAACCCAGCTGTCTCTATCTCCCCCTAGCACCGCCGCCATCTCTGCCTGGCAGCGACTATCGCCATTTTTTCGAGGCCGCCGCCATACTTACTAGTCTCGGGGAATATGGCGGCGCCCAGCAACACCTAAACATGGCCTCCCTTCAAAACAAAAACATTTCGATATGATACAATATGGTTTTGCATCGAAAACTTGCATTATTTGTCGTTTTTCACGGCGGTGCAACGTACCACTCCAGGAACTAGTCTGGTGCAGCAGGACAACGCCCTGGCAATGAGGCCTCATGCAGCGGCTAACAACGGAACGGACAGACACAGCTGGGCTAACGTTTACTTACCCGATGCCCACATTGTAACAGAAAATTCCCCCTCCAGTGTCTTTATTTGCACCTGCTTCTGTTCCCATTTTCTTCCGCCAGCCTCCGCACCGCTTAAATAGCTCTTTTTGCCCGCTTTCTTGCCACCAGTGCCGCCTCCCCGTTTCATCCGACCTACTGAGCTTTTCCCAGCCACAGTCACCAATGTCTGTTCGATGTACTCGTCCTCCACCCCCGGAGTCGGTACCGGGATGAGGATCTGGTCCTCGAACCCGCTCCCGCCGTCTGTGTGCAGGTCCGAGTCATCTCCACCGACCACCTCCTCCCGGGTCTGGACCAGGATCACCTCCTGGTGGTGGTGGTGGTGGTGATGGTGGTGGTGGTGGATCGAGTTGGGGTCGTCCGAGACCAGCGGCTGGAGCGCGATCATGGGCTGCCCATCGTCTTCGTCTTCGTCGTCTTCGTCGTCGTCATCCCCGCCGACCACCGTGGTCTCGATAGTCTCCACTGGTATCGTTTCCACCTCTATCTCGTGGAGCTCCACGATCTCGGCCGGCATCTCCGAGCCGTCTGCCTCAATGTACAGCGTATCTCCGGATGCCATGTTGAAGTCCGCCAGCTTGCTTGTCTCATTCACGCCGTGTTGTGCTCCTTTTTTGACCTCACAAACACACTCACACACCCCCCAGCTTAGCTCCTGCCTCTGTCTGTTGGTTCTCCCTCTTCTTCGATAACAACTCTCTGCACTCCGTCCCAAGGCAGTTCTCGTTGCCACTATGCTCTCCAATACCGAAATATCGCGAGAGTTCAGTTCAGCGATAACGTGATAACTGTGCTGCCGGTGGTTTGGCAAACTTTGTTGAGGTCCTCATCTGAACACATATTTTGGATACGTATGATTTAACAAGTAAATGACATAATAAGGTCAATGGAGTGAACATAAGATCTGATTGTTATACCGGTATTTTAAGAATTAAAGCTGTAACTATTATTTAACTTAACTTGTTGTAGAATTAATCAAATCACAATTGTGTCTAATATGCCCAAAATAGCAAATGTCCACCACAAGTAACCAGATCCCAAAATTATATGATATGTTGCTTTTTCAGTTTGAATGGGATGAAATGGGAAAGCAAGCTCTATAGGCCTATCAAGCAAACATTGGTAATTTTTAACACCACTTTTATGATTATATGATATTAGTTGTATTGGTTATACTTTTTTAGTTGTACTTTTTTGATAGTCCAACTCAACTGGAAACCTGCAGACTGTTTTAAAACAAAGAAAAGAGTTCATTAGGATATCTTTTATTATCAGTTATGTGACCTGTGACCTCAACGATTCACATGTAAAGCTCTGGAAATGATTACCTAGTGAGAACTTAACCTTCATGTCTCAACCATGGATGTATTAAGAAAACGGTCTCAACCAGTTGTATCCAGTGCATGGAAGCAACATAGTATTGAGGTGGCTAATATGCTATAGCTTTAAAAGTATGCTGTTTTCGTTAAATGATACCTTACAACGAGTGGCTGCAGCAAATAGGGCCTAAAGGAACACACCACACTCCTATGGTGGAATCAATAAATTGGTGTTAATTATGAATTACATTTTATAACAAACACGTTCATGAATACAATGTAAATAAATAAATGAATACATAAAAGAACTGTACTACATTCATTGATTATCTGAGTTTATCTTGGAATATATTTAGCAAATCTATTTCCAGTACACTTTTGCATCCATTGTGTGCAATACTTGAATAACAATAGGGTTGCACAGAAACAGCTCAGATGTTTCACACTTCTCTGTGCTGCACCAGCTGTAATTTATGGCACTTATTCAATAAGCACATGTTTTTGGGTTAAAAAAGATTTGAGACAAAATCACAAGACAGGCATCAAAACACCCAAACAAACACAAAAGGAAAGAGACAGCCTCATTTATCCAAATCATTGTTCACAGTTTTATTTTCATTCATTTTAAACTTAGTGCGGTTTCTTTTTTTGTTGTCAAACCAGGAAGCACTTTGTCATAAAAGGAGAGAATAAAATGAACAATACTTCACCATATCCTTGCAGCCAATAAACATTTTATTAACAACATGATCACAAATACTCTGGTGTATTAATTTTTTTTGTTTTTTTGTTTATAAGATTGCAATATCCAAAGAAGTTTATTTCACCCTCGTTTTCAGGTCAGAGACAGTTTTTTTTTCTGCCGTGGTTCCACACACAGCTGTGTTGGAGAAAAGGATAAAAAAATAAAAACTTAAAAAAAAAAAATGTTCCAGGTTAGATGATAAGAATTTTGTTTGGATGTGCTTGCAACTGTATGTAAAACAAAAACAAATGAAAACAAACAATATAAAATACAAAAGGTTGACATAAACTGATGTGCAATTATAATTACCAACATTATCATTACTATCATATTCTCATGATCATTTTCCTCATTATTACCATTGTACTCACTACACTACTACAACTTATATCAACATTACATTGACAATCGTAAAAATGATAGTAACAATAATGAAAATGATAGTAATAATAGCCTTATAATAATAATAATAATAATAATAATAATAACAATATAAAGTTTAAAACAAACTTGTGAAAAAAGCAAAACAAACAAAATCATTGGAATTTTATCCATTCTCCTTCAGGCGGAGGACATAGGGGCGAACTGGGCAAACAAACAGAAAATGTGAGGAAATTAGAGGAATCAGTGCGAGAGTGTGCCCCATTCACGTCCAGACAAACAAACCAAACGTTACACAGACATGTGTGAGGTGTAACACGACAGCTGAACAGGATGAGTAGATGTCACAGTTTGGGCCTTCATTCCTGACTTCTCTTACTCCTCCTCTTCCTCCCTCCTGCTCAGGGCCACAGCAGCTGCTGCATGGGCAATGGTTCAAAAAGGTGGTTCATGTCCGGGAGTGGCTCTGAAAGATTATGTCGTGCTAATTCGACTGAGTTCATGTCTAATGGCTGTAGGCAAAGGAGAGAAAACATAGGAACAACGTTAGGATGATAATACCCTGTTAACAACCCTCATAACACGATACTCAACAAGTTAAAGGGGGCACTCCCCTGATTTTACATATACTGTATGAGATTCAGTTTAGTTATCACGAGCAGAACTACACATCCTGTGAAAACAGTTATATAATGCCTTCTGTCATTTTGGAGAGACATTTCCAAAGTTTAAAAACAATACTCTGATTATGTCATAGTGATGTCATCAGGGTTATCTGGAACTTGGCTCGAGGCTTAAAACCGTTATAGAAAGCCTGCATTGTAAACTTGTATGAAAGGCAGGGAGGGTTTAGGGTTCATCTGTTGTGGCAATAATAATGCCACAAATGTATGGTGTGCCCATTTAAAGAAAACATGAAGAACATGGGGCAACTTCAGGAATAGATGTGTCATGAGTAAACCAATAAACCAAGAAAAAAAGAGAAAATAATGCATTCATTTTTTTTTTAAATGTAATGCAATTGACCCTTTCGATGATATAGACTGCAATGTAATAAACATTCCTATAACATGAGTTGTTTGCATATTTTAACCAATGACTAATAATGCGACTACACAAAATATTCACATTTTTCTTATCTATGTGAGTTATTATATCATGAGTCATATTATTACACTTTTTCAAAATATGGTAGTTCTTTTCAATTTCAGTATCTATAGGTTTAATATATATGTGTTACACTATGTAATATTTATTCAATTTTAAGGATTTCTTTGTAATGTATTATCATTTTTGCCACACTATTTTGTATCAAGTTCTATAATGTAATATGTATGCAGTTATCAGAACACATTATTAAATATTTAAGTAATAATACTATTGTAATAAGCCAAGGTATTCTCATTGTATTGTTGCTTGTGTATGTGTCGTAAGCTTTGAAGCTTTCTGGGACTCTAGTGCAACCTAGTGGTCAAAACTCGACATAACTACCCAACTCCCACCATCCCACTGGTTACATTTCCAATTAAATATTCATTAACATAAATTAGGAGAGAGTTAGGAGAGAGACAGTGTTCCTAAATGTTGATTCATTGCCCCTCTTTAGTGTTCCAAGAGAAAAATAAACATACCATCAATGATTTCCTCCTTCACTTTGTGCAATTCACGAAACACCTCTTCCAAGATTTCCTAACCAAGCGGAAACAAATAGATAAGTGTTTATAATCCATCACACATTTATTTACTGTAGAAACATTTGTACACAGGAAGCAGATGTTTACAGCTAAAGGCTAAACCAAATGAACTGTTGGAAAACAAATGATTTCTTGAACAATCAAGTGGTCTGACTTTGAATACGTTTGCAGTCATTACGGTGGGTTTTCTTTACCTGTTTCATTCTATCAAGGTCTAACGAGTCTGCGTCACTGCCACCCCCACCGGGTCGTACCCTGCATGATAAACAAAAATCATTCTCTGTCAGATTCACTGCTGTTGTTCTGCCTCACAGACATAGCCAATGAGCTGTGATGCTTCCAGCTCTCACCTTGAAACCATTGACCTGTCTGCAGAGTTAGCTCGGTCCCAAGGCTTCTTTGCACCATCTAGACATTAGGAACGGAGTCAGACAGAAATTTTTTTTTACTGACATTTCCACATAGTAGATATGATGTATTCTTCTCTGTATGTTTTCTATTGCCTTGAGTCTTCTAGTCTGTCAGGCTTTCACAGAAATAATTTCATATCATTTTTAAGGAAACTTTAATTATATCAAAAGGCATCATAACTTATAAACTTTAATGACAACCACCCAGCACACACTGTAGGCAGACATACAGTACATAGATAGATACATATTAGTCCCAGCCTACTGTAAAACAAGAAGTAAGAAAAGCCTCTGTCTTCCACTGTCAATCAGATGTGTTTCTCTGTGTATGCTGTATGTTTACTTTTCAACATGACCCGCTGAGACGATAAGAGATGCCCAAACCATAGAAAATACGCTATCGTTTTGTGTAACATTGTTTACTGTGCTCAGTTTTCCCCACCTGTGGCATTCTGTCCACTCCGAGTGCTGGGTGACGAAGAATTTGGGTCATCCTGAAGAAAGACACAAGGATTAATGAGCATCACTACATCATCATCATCATCATCATCATCGTCATCATCATCATACTCATCATGGACACTGTCATTTATTAATACACATTGACAGTACAGGTTTCTTTTATCTGATGTTCTTTGTTTGTAATGTGTTTCTCATTGCAGTAATCAATGTTTTCATCTCAATGCAATTGAAAATTACCATACATCAACGTTACAACGATCATTATCATGCTCCTCTAAACACCACCAACATGATCATGATCCCTGCCTCAGTCAACATCCTTATTATCTTTGTAAATCACAGGGAGAACACCAGCTTCATGAAAACAAACATCAACATTACTGTTTTCCATTCACTCACATTTTGGCTGTCCTCGGGCCTCTCTGAGGCTAATTTCCTTCTGGGGGAAAGAAGAAACCTCAAGTGAGAACAGGGCATTTCATCCAATGTCAATAGTGTAATAATAATAATAATAATAATAATAATAATAATAATAATAAACCGTGCACTGATTAAAGACTTTAGTGACCAATGACATCTAATGTGGCTGCAAGATGTTGATGCAAAATGGTTTTCTCAACTCATTGCTCTGACCTTCGCGCCAACAGAGCGTTCATCTCCTCCATCAGTCCTCCGCTTCCTCCACTTGTTCGGTTGGCTTCATTTTTGCCGCTTGGAGAGCTGTCGTCTTGGGGCTGGGGAGAGGAGAGTCCAAAGTTACTTGTTACTCTCCGAGCAGTAAACCTTTGGGATTAATAAAGTCTATCTTATCTTATCTTAAGTATGTCAGTCAGGTTTGGTGGAGATTACCCAATTATATCCTGCCTGACTTAAAGAAGTTTGATCAAGACATAAAAGTCACAAAGATAAACTGGTGTCTCACTCTTTGAACGCGGCGCAGTTTGGCTCCCGCGATCATAGCGGCGAGACCCGTATGGGCGGGGGGTTCATCCCCATGACTCCCTCCACCCATGGGAAGTGGTGGTGGGAGCGGAGGTGGGGGTGCCCCTGCTGTAGGTGGTGGAGGTCCCGGCGGTGGTGGAGGGGGAGGAGGGCCACCCATGTTCATTGGGGGAGGTATTACTGGGGGGGCCACAGAGAGCACAGCAGGGTGGCCTTGGAAAGGAGAACCTGGAGGGAAAGTGTGACATGTGAAGATGGAGAAGACTCCATCTGTCTATATGTACCTGCACTGATAACTGTGAGTATTTGAGTTCAAATGCATTTTATCATGAAAACATATTTTCATTGTTAACGATACAAAGATTTTTACTATGTACACTTCAGATGACATGTGCTCTTTAATGTGAGTACCTGAGTTGGACGTCCGTCGCTCCCGCTCCAATTGTGCCTGCATCTGCTGCTGCTGCTCCATCATCTGCCTAAAGGGACATGTAGGAAACATGGCCTGTCACTTAATATCACAAATGTCACGTCTTATCAGTAATTCTGCCATTTTACTATCCTACAGGAACAGTGCAGCTAACCATCTCATAGCAGCAGTCGGAGAAAAGTCCTTCTGCTTTAAAGCTGCGATAGGAAACTTCAAAACAAGCTCCCGAGGAGGTCCGAGTACGATTCACTTCAGAGGGGTCTGAGTTCTTTTGGGTTGTTCACATATGCACAAAGAATGCTGACTAATCACACTGAGTTCATTATCTTGCTCATTAGTGGCTAAATGCTAATATATATAATCACCAGCTAGACCCTAAATTTGTCTGTCTGTTGTTTGGTGCTAGGCAGGTAGCATTCAGTACCCAGATAGCGTGGGTTTATCTGAGCTTTTTTGCTGAAACAGCTGTTGGAAACAAGGTTGAGGAAAGTGGTTACACCAAAGTAAAACATTAAAGTTGCAGGTTGTAAAACCAAAACAATGACAGATGCTAAAACGCTACGTAGAATTGAGGAGAACTGCAGAGTCAGGTGCTAATTGTCTATGGGACTTAACGCTACGCACATTACACATATATTTATTCCATTCTTAATAAGAAATAGTGATTAGTGCAGCTTTAAAATCTTAAAGGCATACTATGTAACTTTTCCCTCTTCGGTCCCCCTACAGGTTGTCTCATTGGAACTACAGCCGCGCGAGCTGTAGTTCCAATGAGACAACCTGTAATCAATCAAATCAATCAAAAATCAATCACAACTATCCCAGGCGGCGCTAAGCCCCGGATGCAGCGAAGGTGTCCTTGCAAAATATATAGCGGAGATAGAGGAAGGGGAGGGACAAGCGGCATGATGTCAGGCTTTATTCCACAAGTACAACACTGTACTACTACTTGAAAGCCAGACTAGTGTTTCTATGACTCCACTATTTTGTGAAAAATTGCATTTATATGGGATGACTTTCTCTGTTGCTGTCATCATACTGAAAGCAGCTTTGATTTGTGTAGCATGTAGACTTTAACATGACTTGTCATCTACTTGTCTACACAGTTCAAGTAACCTTTTGGCGTTGCTGCACAGTTTCCCCATGGAGCATGAAATAATCTTCCTTCCACATCTCCACTCTCCACCTTTTAACCACCACCCCTCCCTCCCCATCTTTCCTCACATCTCTGTCTCTGATGTGAGAAGCATATGTATGTCATGACTCCAGAGAGAGAGAGAGAGAGAGAGAGAGAGAGAGAGAAAGGAGACAGCTCATGGACAGGAAGTGGAATTTTCCAGCTGTGTCTTGGAGAGGAGAAGTGCTGAGCCAGCAACCTTCTCGACGTGACAGCAGCACACGCAACGGGAGCAGAGCTGCTGAGCAATACTGCCCCGCTACCACTGGAGAGAGAGCTCAGTCAAATGAATTTGCATCCCCTGACACACACACATGTGCACACGCAAACTCCGAAACCCACACGCATAAGCACACAATCTGCCTTCACAATCAGAGACATAATCCTTTGTGCCAAAGGTTCAGTTAAGCAGACATGGGATCAGAGAGAGCTGTAACTCCCATCATATTTGTTCTCTTAAGCCCTGGCATTTGGAATTTGGATGAACCAATAGGCAGAGCCAAAAAAGGTTTAAAAACAGCAACAAAGACCTAGTTGTGCCTGAGTCTGTTTCTGAGGGGGAGAGAGGAATCATAGCCACAGTGGAAGAAATTCAGGCCGCTTAGTAAACCATGGAAACTGCCTCAAGCATAATTTCCAATACTACTCATCCATTATTCTGGATTATTCAGTCTGCCACTATGATTCAGAAAAAAGAACATCTTGTGTTTTAGCGTTTTGAAAGATTGCTGTCTTTATCTGACTGTTAGCCATACAAGTTGCTGTGAGGCAGACAGAGGGCTGAAAGAGAATAGGAATAAAAGTCATTAAGAGCAGCTGTCTGCGTATCTCAGTTGCTAGAGTTCATATTCTCATTCTACGTGACAGGTTGTTAGACACATGGGGCTGCACTCACTACCATAATTCCAACCACTATACTCGTTTGGACTGAGTTCACTGAAAGTTCATCCACTGGTTTGGAGATAATTCAGTTAAATGTTCTGAACAAGCCATCCTACCTGCACTAATATACAACAAGTCCCACCAGTAAACATTTTGGAAGCAGGCAGTGAATGTCAAATCACTGGTGGGAAGCTCTAAACATAGCTGAGAATCTTTCATCTTTTTCGAAAATCCAGTCTTTTGGAGTGCCACTGCGCTCCTGCATGTGCTCTTCTCAGCCAACTTCTTGTTATGAGCGATGAACACAGTTTGGGTTATTTCACATGAGAGATTTTCTGTAGGCTATTTGTGTTTTTGTCTGTGCTCTTCTCACCGGTTTGAAATGGACGTGGCTTTGTTGAAAAATGGTGATAGTTCCGTCCAATCAGAGTTTAGCAACATTTTAATCAAAAAACGGATTGTAGGGTTGTTTGCTATGTGGCCAGGCTACTGTCAATCAAATCTGATCAAATCAAACCCCCCCCTGTCCTGAAGCACATTAGCTTAATAAATAATCACTATGAACATTTTACAAACTTTGATGTTGAACATCATGATGTTAAGTTAGCCAATATTTAAAGGTGCTATAATCAATATTTTTTATGATAACAATGGATCAAATGATTTTGCTAAAAGGGTCACTAGTAGTGACATAATTATCCCCGGACTGCTCTACGGAGCATTTTAGCTTCTTTCAGCTCATTGTTTTAGTTTTACAGCTCACAACCTTACTGTTTTGGTTCACTCTTACCACTTTCAATGTGTCAGCGGCAGAAAGCTGATTAGAGAAAAAAGCTCTAAAAGCCCACTGTACCCTACCTGCCCAGCAACAAACAGCAGACAAGCCAAGTTAGCGACTAGCTGGTGGACATATCGAGCATTTAGCTGCTAAAGAGCCAGATACTTTCTTCAGAAGTTGATGGAGACCAAAACGTAGCTAAAAAGAGGGTGACTATTGGACTTCACCAGGTAAATACAAACACAGCTTCAAATAAATGCTAATGTTGCTCTGTATCTGCTGGATGTGTAAATTACTAGCGACTTTTTGCTAACAAGTTCACCATATCATTGTTGTGTTTACAGCTTGTTGTGTCCAAAATTCAGTTAATACAAGTTAATGTTACAGAGAAGTACTTCAGATTTAAAGCCAAGTTTAAATATTTTTTAAACATTGTTAAACCATTGCACAGTTTTCAATTCAGAAACTTTACCTCGCTCTCTGAACTTCCATCTCATCTGAAGTTGGTCCATTCTGGACTTGGCGCTGGACAGCTGGACCTAAAGACGCAAATGAGAGCAGGGAGAAAGAAAAAGAAGCTCAGATAAAGGGAAGTTGACCTTTATAATCCGTTACGAGCAGTGTAATGTTAACTGAAATTAGTGCCAGACAAGACAATTAACCACCAAATGACAGGGAATGAAACAGCAGTTAATCATGATGTCCTCTTTCTTCTGTAATGACTGAGTAATGTGCAATGAAAAGCATATTAATCCCTCACTCTAGGTAAATGAACGTTAAGTGATTCATCCACTTTACTTGTACAGTTGGAGATAAGCAGAACATAATACAAAGTGTGTGTGTGTGTGTGTGTGTGTGTGTGCACACATAAGAGAGAGCTGCTTGGCCCTGCTGTCACACTGCTCATGTGCTGTTTACTCTTGTTACCCACTATGTGCTATTAAGGATACATGATGCTCCATTTAATTCTCAATACTGTCTGAGAACAATATACCCATCTCACACACACACACACACACACACACACACACACACACACACACACACACACACACACACACACACACACACACACACACACACACACACACACACAAGTCAGGCAGAGACCCATGAGTATTATTCTGTGATGAAATGCAACTTGCCAGTGGGTTAAGTGTTATGAAAAGTAAAACCAGAGCGATGTCTGGAGTGTGTTTGAGCTGCTCTTTCATTCAGTCGGCCCTAAATTAAGAACAGAGGAAATTTTGTCGCCTGCGGTTGCCAAGTCATTGACAAAACACACTGCGGTTTCTGTAACATCTGCTCTTGGAGTCAAAGTTCACAGACAAGAGAGATTTTGAGCATTTGTTCACCATACGCTTTAGATAAAAAAAATGTTTTACTTAAAAATATACTATAAAAGCTAAAAAATGGTTCATCCCTGCTTCTCTCATCAAAATCAGCTTGGACAGTTTTGTGTTACAAGACGTGAAGTCAGTTTATGACCGCAAAAGGCTCAATATCAAACATTTGTGACTTTCTCTAGTAGCTCCCTCTCTTACTTATGATGTGAGCTACAAGGCACTTGGATGTAATCCGTTTAACACCGTAAGTGAGCTCTGCAGATGGAGAGCCAGATAGAGAATGTAATTAATTGAAGACATGATAAGATGAGGACAAAAGGACGTCAACTCGAGGATTACAATCAAATCAGAGTGAATCATCAGTTTTCAATGAAACCGTTCTCATCACTGAACTCCCCTGGAACAATATTAATCTTCATTGTTCCTCCTGAGAATAACTTTAGCACCGGCCTATTTTTAAAATTGAGAAATGGGATGAAGTCTTTTTTAAGTTATGGGAGGAGAGGACAAACGTTGCGGTGTAAGGACTTTTACTTTGTTGATTTATGATTTCTTTGCTATCGAACGCTAATGGAAAGTTGTTGTCGATGTGTACCAAAAAAACCCATAAACAATAGTGCCCCCCATTTGGGTTGCTTCCAAAGACCCTGACCCCGTCTTTCTAATTAACAGTGTCCCTTACAGTTTCACAGCTCTACACAGTCAGGCCCTTTTCAGGGTCAATACTCACTGACGATCTTCTCCACTGCTCACATATTCTAATGGAAGTGACTCTTGGCGAGCTGATAGTGCTGATGGCCGCCATTGATCAAGTAACAGAAACCCCAAAATAACACAGGACGACAAAAGACCTGACTCACTCCTACTATCAGGTACCTCAACCCTATATATATATATATATATATATATATATATATATATCTACTACACACACACACACACACACACACACACACACACACACACACACTAACAAATTACAATTTTGTCTCACTCAGGGCTACAAATAGCCTACTGTAATGCTTTTCGGATTAATCTATATATTAATTCATGTCTTTTATTTGTTTTTTAAATCAAGACTGAAACAGCATAACATTTTCTAAACTTTATAAGAGATGTCCCCATTAATGGACAATGGGTTGTTTTTTGGGTCTGGAGTCTCTGCTGGTTGCCTGGCAACCTCACTGTGATTACAAGAGTCTCACTGTAATAGTCCGGCACATGACTCCACGCAAAGCAACACTTTTTTTTACACTTAAGGTGCGTGTGGAACCAGCCTAGATGCTTCCAGTCTTTGTGCTAAGCTAAGCTAACTGTCTCCTAACTTTAGCTTCATATTTAACAGACAGACATAAGAGTGGCATTGCACTTTTCATCTGTTGCATTTGAAATGGTATTTCTGCTTGATAAATTACTCATTCCTGGGGATCAATTAACTGACAAATTGTTGCAGAAGTGAACTAATGTTCACACAAATACAGTTCAACATCAACTACAGGATTCAACACTGGTGTTGCTCTAACACAAGACCAAGGTCCAACTGTTGCTTATTTTGCATTGTTGCTTCACCAGTGAGAGAACTGTTTACATGTATTGTTTTTTGAGTCAGGAAATTCACTTTTACTCAACTAGTGTCTGTTATTACAGTTGAATCATTGATGATCACTTCTATTACAGAATGAATGCTGTTGTCTAAATAAAAATAAGAAATGTTGTGCCCTTTATTTTGTAAGTTCCAGTTTTTTCATCTAAAATAAAGCTCTGAACTCTCTCCTCTTAGCCTTTTGAAAGCCATAAAGATCAGAGAAGCAATGCTCTTTCTACTCTGGTGGCTCAATAACTTTAAAATGGGCCCGTTCTTACTTTTACTCAAGTTTTTAAACATTTTAACACAAAATGCTTTTAGAACACTGTAGCAATAATAATACGGGACAGAAAAAGGCAAAGTTGATTTACATCATTTGTAATTTGGCCTCCCCTATGAAGTTATAATACCGGCTGACGGCAACAATGAGTCACACACTTGTAGCAATGGACACCACCACCTTTATATACTATGAACACAAACACACAAACTTGAAATACGAATTGCCATACAGAAGTTCAGACACGCAGAGCTTTAGTACATACATGACATGCTGAAGAAGAGGAACCGGCTGTAGCAGACACAGAGGCACTGACAGACCCACTCCCCGCTGACCATCTCTTGCCTTTAGTTGCCCTTCCTCCCCCTCCATCATCTACATCTCTATCTCTCTCTCCTCACCTGCTTGCCTTTCTCCCCTCCTCCCATCCCAGCCACAGTATCATCTGTCATCTTCTTGTAACCCACACCTCCAGGCAGCAGCGCAGCGCAGCGAGCATCTCTGGTTAAGGTTTCAAAAGGTCGGGTTTGTCTGTAGGCTGCGCTGCCTAATGCCACTCGCGCGCACACACACACACACACACACACACACACACACAAATATTACAGAGAGCTGATCAACATGCATCTCGGCTTCAGAATGAGCCTTGTACATACAGAGTGTCCAGTGAGATATAAAATATCTTAATCTTTAGTTTCTTTTTCTTCTTTCTAAATTGCTAAAACAGAAATATATGTCTTAAAATTGGCTACTTAACCTCATTTACAGCCAAAGCTCTTCTTATATTCAGTGAAAGATGTGAAATACAAAACAGAGAGCGATTCTTTACCTTTGTAAAGCTGTTATCAGCACTTATTTTTGTATATTTACTTGATTAATGACTTAATGAAAAAAATCTGCTCACTATTTCAGCCCTGGAGCAGAATTATCCCTTACCTCTGATCTTTTCACACTTACTGTACATGTGACAGCATGGAAATAAAATATTTCTATGGGTGACAGAAAGTGTCTTTCTGACTAACTCAGTATGGAAATAGGCATGGCAAAATGTTAGGTTTTGACCTTCTTACCACTAGAGGGGGCAGGCACACCTGCTTTGAGTGGAGGGAATCACACATCATTTTGATCTTTGCTTTACAAGGTGTGAATGTGTCTTATAAAATCACTTTGAGCACACAGATGCGCTAAAAATCTGATGTTTGCCACAGCAACAAAAACCAAAAAACATGCATTAATTGCCTCTATCTCTCTCTCTTACTCAAACATACACACGTACACACACATGGTTATGAAAGTTGCTATTCATGTGTTTTCTGCAGTGTGTGTGTGTGTGTGTGTGTGTGTGTGTGTGTGTGTGTGTGTGTGTGTGTGTGTGTGTGTGCTGGTAGCATTGAGGCTATCAGTCTGTCTATCTGTCAAGTGTGTGTATCCTCCTCTTGTGTATTTGTGCACTTGTGCTTGGCTGCCGTCACTCGAGCCTCTTTGTTCCCCATCCCATGTTATTAGGCAGATGAAAAGATCTGCTCTCTAGCACGGGACCCAGGGGAGGGCTTCTCAATGACTCATTAAATTAAGAAGCTAGAGGGGACTGCAGGGGGAGACACACTGCTGCTGCTGCTCGAGTAATGACTGGCAAGCTGTGATACGCACTCTGTCTCTCCGTCTTTCATTCTATCACTCCCCAATTTATATTTATCTGTCTTGCTTTTCCATACACTCATATGTATCCACATGAATTATAAGATTGCCTGTCGTTGGTGTGCATTGACCACTGCAAGAAGTCTTTAAATAGACTTGTAGCAGGAAAAACACAGGTGGAACTAATAACATTAACGATGGCTCGTTACTGATGTGTCCCAACAAGCCATACCAGTGAGCAGCATACACAACGTAACACAGCCATTATTAATGTTATTAATTACACCTGTGTTTTTTTTTTGACAATTAAGCGTAAAAATATCAGTTGTAAAAAAAAAAAAGCAGATTAAAGAATGTAGATACATGTGATTGGTTCAGCATCTGGATTCAGTTATCATTTACTGATGATGCCGTGTCATGACTTAATTTCCCAGTAGAGGGGACTCTCACTTCTCTTATTTGATATCTCCTCGCTCCTTGGTTGAACTGGAAGTTGTTCTAGCCCTCCTTCGTGAAGGCTGCCTCAAAGCTCTTATTCCTGCCCCCGAGGGTCAAGGATCGAGGAGGGATCTCCGAGGAGCTATGAGCGAGGATACACAAGAGCAGCCTTCCCGGAAGCCCGGCAGCTGAAAGCCGTTGCTAACTCCGCCCATACAGCTGACAAATTAACGCAACGCTTCAGAGGAAAGGACGTCACATCCTTCTAAAACACATTTCCTCATTTTCTCTCTCCTTGCATGATTTCCTCCGTCTCTCCCGTGCTTCCTCGGTGGGACGGACTAAGACGCGAGGAAGGGAAGCAGGTGGAGGAGCCGGGGATGCAATTTAAGGTGTGATTCGGCCTAGGTGTTAAAATGAAGACTTTAAAGGCCCTACATACGTATGCTGCGTTCCAGGCAACCCGTAACCCGTGTTTTCACAACCTTCTACCCGTGAAAGTGCCCTGGAACGGCAGTCAAACCCATAACTTACTACCCTTACTAATGTCAACGTTAGGTAGCTGCTAGCTAATGTTAACGTTAGGTAGCCTAACCTGAACCCTGCCAACGGCACAATGTTTAGCTAGCCAGCTTTGACGGTGTGCCAAATGTCATTATTTTTATCATCAGACACACAAATCTGCCGCAAAAGGGTTCGTCGTGACTTTGCCTGGAACGCTACCAAGTCGTGAGTCGTGACTTGAAGTCATAACTTACGGGCTAAAAATTGTGTCCGGAACGCAGCAGTAGTCCACCCACACAGGTGTGTCACTTATTTTTCTTGATTAGATTCCTTGTGGGGGCATGTAAAGACTGGGCTTGACTGACATCTCTCTAACCATCCGGCTAGTTTTGGTGGGAAAAGCAACCAATTTATCATTTTTATTGGTTTGTGAAGTTTAATGTAATCCCAGTATAGTTTCGCCCCACTTTAACTGAAGCAGCGGTCTAATCAGACTGATAAAGTGAAAACACCTGTGTGGGTTTGCAGAGTCTTTAGAGTGTAATATATCACATACTAATAACTGAGTTGATGGTACAGTAGATCACAGTTGTAGAAGGCCGGCTGAGCTTTCATGTGTGCGCTGCTCTTCCTCCTGTAAACATTAGTATGAGTAGTTTTGCCACCGACTGTTTGTTTCAGTAACACACACTTAAAGTACACTCTTGATTTTATCGACAAAGATGTACAACCTCAATTGCTTTGTGTTATTACTATAATATGATTTTTAAAAATCTATTTGGTGAGGACAAACTAAAAACATATGCCCCGCATGGCAGAGGGAGTTAGGAAACTGTTAGCTAGAGTGTGAGACAAGTTGTGGGACATCACACCACCATTCTTAATCACTGTGAGTCCATCAGTGGCTTCCTGCTGCACTCTGAATTTCTATTGCATTATTGATATGCACAATATTAATATTTGGCTGGCTTTACAGACTACTGCACCTACAATATAAGTGTGGTGTGATACAGGCCAATGACCTGCACCCAAAATAACCATCGAGATAATGACAAGTATTTAATCTGCTGACATGAAGCGGAGCATCAGGTAGGTAATACATGTATGAGCTCTTCCTAAAATAAGGAAACCATCCATAATAGGCTCCTTAAAGGAACAGTTCACCAAAAAAATAAAAATACATATTTGTCCTTTTACCTGTAGTGCCTTTTATATTATATGTATTCATTATAAGTCCAGATTGTTTTGGTGTGAGTTGCCCAGTGTTGGAGACATCGTCTGTAGAGATGTCTGCTTTCCTCTCCAATATAATGGAACTAGACGGCTTGTGGTGCTCAAAGCACCAAAAATACATTTGAAAAACTCACGCTGTCATGACCACGACCCTCTCATCCAATAATACGCTTCCTTCTGCGTGGTGATACGGTTGACGGTAGTTGGGGAAAAAAAAATGTTTCCTACATGAAACTGCTCACAACCAGGTCTGTGGATTATCTTAAGTAACCAGGTCATGATTTCTGGAAAGAGACATTGCTTTTAAGTGCTGTCTAGTTCCATCATATTGGAGAGAAGGCAGATATCTCTACGGCCATTATCTCCAACACTGGGCAACTCACACCAAAACAATCTAGAGTGAAAAATAACACTACAGGTAAAAGGAACAATAGATATTTTTGATCTTGTGGGTGAACTGTTCCTTTTAGCTTATTCAATGTGTGCTCACTTGTGTACAAATTGTTGTTGTGATACACTGAAGGGAAACACACCTCCATCCTGAGCGCTGAGGACGTTAAGAGCAAAGAGCATGGCATTGGAGAAGGTTGTGGCCTCCTCCTTGCTGGCGAAGTTGAGGCCATAGACCTGCCTGGCATCCCGCCACTGGTGGAAGGTCGGGGTGGCCTGGTTGTACTTGAGGCCCTTCACTATGGAGTAGTTGATAACCACCTGTGAGCGAGGAGGAAGAGGTGTAGTAGGGTTATCAAAGAAACACTGCAAACAGATTTTTTTCACACACACACTTTGACCAACATAAGCTGCTACTATTTTCTCCCAAATTAAACCTTCCTTTACTGACAACAGCTATTTTGTCTTTACTTCAAAAGAAAACTCACAACCGAAATCCAAAATAGCCTGAATGCTCTGCATGTTGCAATCCTTCCACAGCACGATGCATTTCTCTCTCTCTCTCTCTCTCTCTCTCTCTCTCTCTCGACTAAATGGCTGAAATTAACTCCACGTCTCACAGCAGCATGTCGTCATCTCCTGTGCGTTACCTGCTGGTCCTGCAGTTTAACGCCCACCACTCTGAAGGTGTTGTTGGCAGTGTTATGGTAGATGTTGATGCGGCTGAATCCCTGCTGTCCAGGCTTGATAGGCACCCACTTCTTACTGGTGTCATCGTAGACCATGACCGAGGCCCGCGCCTGGCAGATACTCTGCTCACTGGGAGTGAAAGAGAAAGACCGAGATGAGGGCCAGTTAATTATGTGCAGAAATCATCAGTTCAACAGTGAATCAATGTTCTTTTAAGAAACAATTGATTTAAGGAAAAATCCACCCGCGGCCATTCTTAAGCTATGTGATATCATCACTTATTAAATGTTCACCATATTCCACGAGTTACTGACTTCTCGATGTGCCCTTTTTTTTAATCAACCTGCCACATCTTTCTTAAAGTCAGTTTGCAATTTACACCTCAGAGAAGAGTGGGCATTTACAGTAGCTGCATGTTATGTGTATTAGAGAGCATCAGTGACATGACTTGTGGCTGCATTTATAAGGTTACTGTTATAGAGAACTATTATTATGGTATTCCTTCTGTGATGAATATCACATTTTATGATTTTTCTTTATGTCAGTGCAATATTATGATTGTTGCAGACAGCTGAACATGTTTGTGATGTAACTTTGTCTGAATTTGAGATACAGATGGATACTTGTATTAACATCCTATGTTTATGTCAGGTACAGGTTCCGAAAAGGAAAAAAGCCAAAAGTATATACACACTGCAACTGAACAACACAATTTTACTATTATTATTCAAATAAAACAATCTTAGTAGAAAGAATCAATCTTGATCTTGTTGAAGTGGTCACATCTTCTTACACCTGAAAGAGGGGGTCCCCAGAAAACACAGGAGCTATAGAGGTTTAAAAGAAGTGTTAAAGGGGGGATAAGATAGACACTAGTTAGGCGAGTAGTTTAGACATAAGTTCAGACGAGTCTTGTAAAAAAAGAAATGTTACCTGCTCAGTCTAATAAAGTTCAGTATAATCCAGTGTGGACATACTCTTTGCTTTTTGTCTGAATTTGGGCAGTTTTGTACATGAAATAGAAAGTATACTAGTCAACAAAATAGCCCAAGAAAAACAAGGTTGGTCATCATTTTAAAAAGTGTTTTAGGGTTAAATATTCCTTTAACAGTAGTGACTGCTAGGTATTTGTCTGAGGATGTAAGTGAGATCATTACAGTGAACAAGGCAACAACTCAGTCTCCTAATCCTGTGTTACACTAATAGTCTAATCCAAATGTAATCAAGCGCTTGTCAAGCATCTGTTGATGTCCTTAGTGAGAGGCAATCGTAATGTTTGTGTGTGTGTGTGTGTGTGTGTGTGTGTGTGTGTGTGTGTGTGTGTGTGTATAGCCTCCAGTGTTGAGTCTGCCTGCTCTCCCATCTGACCGTGTTCATCACAGCCCACTGACGCTCCTTCTCTCTACACTTTCTCTCACTGTAACACACACACACACGGAAAGAGACTTCAGTATGAGAGCCGTGTTTCATGACCTTCTCCATGTGTATTTTTACAATGCATGCCAGAAAAAAAGGCTTGTGCTACAGAGTGAAAAGGAAAAAGAGAAGATCAAGGTGGAAAAACACAGGGAAGGAACGAAAAAAAAAAACGTTTTTGACTTGCAAATGAGATTAACAAGAAGAGTCCCATCTGTGTCTTTGCCTCTTTGCCAAGCCAAAATTAGTGGATCGACCCCTGAGGCCGAGTGAAAGAGCTGCGTCAGAGAAGAGAAGGAGAGAAAAAAGAGGAAGAGGGAAAGTCTTGGCTTGTAGAGCAGTGTGTGGATGCAGCACAGAGACAGTAGTGCACCATACACAATTTCAAGGATGATGTTTACGAGACATTATACTGTAGAAGGAATAGTTTGACATTTGGGAATATGCTTACTTGCCTTGAGATTGATACCACTCACGAAGGCACTGTGCCCAAGTCACATAGGTTCTATAGCACGGCTGTGGACTCTCGTTACATTTCTGTCTACGCACAGATTAAATAAACATTTTACTAAATTAATTTAATGAATTAACTTAGGTTCAGGAGCAGGGCCACGCCTCAACCACACCTCTAATCACTGACAAGCCTTTATATTCCAAACCAACCCGCTCAGTGCTGTTTGTCTCCGACTTCTTGACCCACCCACCATCTCCCTTCGATACCTCAACCTTCCCCTTACCTCATTCCTTCATCCACAACGTAAAACCCAATTTTGGAGTTCCTCTTTCTCATGTGTGGCCATGAGGCAGTGGAATGCCCTTCCCACGGAATATATCTTATGTACAAATTCCCACACTTTCTCATGCCTAACAAAGAGTTGGTTGTTGAGTAAGCACGTTTGCACACATCTATAAGATACTGTATATGTGAGTGTGTGTGTATCCGTGTCTAGAGTTGGATTGTACTCAAATGTGCCTAAGCTGCTGCTTCTGTCTGAGAGTTTGAGCTCCTGTTTTTTTGCTAGACTGCTTGTTTTTAATCACTATGGTCACCACGTCATCTATATTCCTGTTAAATTTCTTTTTAAAATTGTTATTTTTATAATTGGTATACCTGCCCAGGGACTACAGGTGGAAATTAGCAATTGTTACTATAACCTGGCCCAAGACATATTCTCTTGTATTACAAGTTTAATGTTTATTTGTGCATTGTCCCGGTTTTAAATAAATACATTTCCATTCCATCCCTGCTTTCCTCATCCCTTCCTACTCAACCCGGGCATACCTCTCTCATTTCTCATTCTAGGTACCGTCCGGGGGGTCTGAAATCTGCTCGGGTGAAAGCGCCTGATACGGAACCCCGACGCCCGAGTCTCACTCCACCCGGTCTACAGTTCATCCTTCCGGACCAACCTACCAGACGACTTCTCTTCTTCAATCTCACCCCCATCTAAATCCACTCCTATGATCTCAACATTCTATAACCACCCATTCATTACAACTTTAAACAACATATTGTTGTGGCATGGTCCATGCTTCTTTTAAGAGGGAGTGAGATTTGAATGCACTGATATTTTGAATTTTGTCATCCCACTGTTGAAAAGAAGGACTCCATTCTGGGATAGAAATGACTTCACAATGCCTAGGTAGCATCCCCCACTGAAAGCTACAGGATAAGGAATGCTCTCTGCAAGCTATGTGCCTGACTTTTGCACACATTTCTGAAGATAAGTATTCATGAAAAGAAAGCACCAGGCTAACATTAGGATAAAGAAAAGAATACTAGCCGTCCTTCTCTTTCACTTCAAAGCACACTGAAAGGAGAGCAGTAGGAAGCAGCTGAAACTTGTAGAACCAGAGTCCATTCAAATAACACAACAAAAGAAAAAAAAGCTCCATATAATACCCTGCCGCATGCATTTTAAGCTGGAGTTATAAATAAATTTCTTACTCTCTTACTCTCCACACACAAGTTATTTTGCATAAGTGGTTTTGATGTGCACACACTTGAAATTAGCCCGAGCGGTAGCAGGGCAACGATGTGTTTAATTTATTTTCTTTAAGTTGTCGACTCTGTTAATTTTTAAAAATGAGTTCTTGGCAACTGGCTGGAAATGGCATCGGAGGCCCAGAAGCATGAATAAATGAGATTCTTGTGCTAAAAGAAGGAGCTTTGAAGGAGCTGAGGCGACAAGAAAACTTTTTTTTCTGACTGACAATTATGGGACACACACACACACACACACGGATACACACTCATACATGCAAATGCACACAAATGCAGGAAGTATGTAGTGTAGATCACTCCACGACACACCCGTTGAAAAATTAACAATTGCCGCGCAGGACATAAATAAATCAGATGCTTCTGAATGTACCTTGATAGCACACACACACACACACACACACACACACACACACACACACACACACACACACACACACATACACACACTTACTCTAAATGCCATCTCCCTTGGTCTGTTCAAGTCAGTGCTACAGCAAATTTGAGCTGACAGGGACAGACAGTGAAATCTCAGAAAGCTGCTCAGGAATCGTCAGAATCACTTCCACAGAAATGGTCCAATCATAAAGCAGGAAGTAAAAAAAAGAGGTGCTCACTAACTGTTACAGTAAAGCACTGTCCTTACTTAAAAAAAAAAAAAACATTTTAAATGATGCTGCACATTTTGGCTAGGCTCTTATATTCATAACAATGAAACTGTTTGAAAAATGATTTAAATCCAGCTATATATAATATCTAATTTCATCCCTCAATGACTTTAAAAGTTGCAACATAACCTTGACAGTGCATAGAGAGATTACTGCACTGAGAGAAAGCCATGCTAGGTATTGTGTACATTTTGTCTTCAAGCAGCACATGCAGTAGAAACTCAGTCCAGCGCTTTCCGCAAGCATCCCAGAGTGACCTGCGCACTCTGATTTGTAGCTTAAATGACTTTAAGGCAAAATAATATTATACCATCATTATTAATATGTTTTTGCATTGGATTCTCAGCATCAAACCTGTTAGTATGTTAATAGGCCAGTGTGTCTGTTTAAGTTCATTAATGAGGGTCTGTAATGATAAACACATGAATTATTCATCAACACTGCTGCATGTTTGCAGGGTTAAAAAGAATAATTATTGCTGAAATGCCCTCTTTTTTTTCTATTTCCTCTTTTCTCACGCGCACACACACACACACACACACACACACACACACACACACGCATCTGCCCCATTAAGTTGTTCTCCTTTGAGTCTCAGGTCATTGCAGGGTTAATGGGATGCCTGTTTCCCCCAAACTCCTTCCACCACTGTTGGTTTTTCTCATTTCTCCTCTCACACACACAAAATAAAAACACATTTTTCACACCTCCCTAAAGTCAACAGTACACAGGTCAAGTGTTTCAGCAGTTCCTTTATCACTGATGGGAATATAACAGTGTGCTCACACCTGGAGCAGTCACGCCAACCGTTGGTTCACTCCTGCCAGCAGCTTCAAATCGTCAAAGTGTTTCGTTCCCCTCTTTATTTCTGCTGCCACACTTCCTGTGTGCCTGCACTAAATTTACTCTGCTAACGTCACTCCTCTGATCCAAGATGAACAGCACAACCATGAGCTGTCGAAGGAGTGGGATACGCTTTTGACTCACAGAGGAAACCCAGTTAGAAAAAAACACATACGCATGCAGAGGAGAGAGAAATGTACACATAAAAAAACCTGAAGCATGAAACATAATCAGCACTTTCATCCTCTCTTCTACTTCTGAATTGCCAAAGAAGGAGGTGGAATTTAAATTTAGCACAATTACTGCTTGGTAATGGAATTTTGAAACCGAGTATAGGAGGAAATTCTCACATTTACACATCATTTATTGCTGTTGTGTACATTGGTTTCCCATCTGGGACACATGAAGTAGCCTACTTATCTATTTGGAATTTCATTGGAACTGAGAGTGAATGTTTGACTTTCTGAACAGTTTTCATTCATTATTCTGTGTGTTTCTATGAATCAACACCAGCCAAAGGGCGAGTCAGTTAGCAAGTAGTCTAAATCCATGATGTTCCACTTCCGCGATTGTTCAGGTGCCGCCAGAAATTCCGCCAGATGTCTTTCATTTCGGCCAGATGTCCGTTACCTTCCACTTTCTTTGTGTTGGAATTCTAAACTCCGGTGGATTTATGAGGACTATGGTTAACTGCTCCTCAGATCTCTGCAGGGTAAATCCAGACAGCTATAGACTATCTGTCCAATCAGAGTTTTCTAAGGCACGAATAAAACAACTTTTGAACGTACACGTTCCACCAAAACAAGTTCCTTCCCAAGGCTATTTTGCAGAGGCACTGTTGCTCCGTGCGGCGCTCAGCGCCACCCAAGAGGATTGTGATTGGTTTAAAAAAATGCCAATAAACCAGAGCACGTTCATCTCCCATACCGGAAGGCTGTGTGGACTCGCCAGACCCTCCTCCGCAGCGCTGTGGAGGAAGGTCTGGCAATGTGAGACTAGTTAGGGAACAAGGAACTCAACTCTAGTAATATCAGTAGATCTGAGTCAGTTTTGTAACTGTAACATAATGGAGAAAAGTGTATTACTGTCTCTATTCTCTCATTAACATTTATGCTACTCTGTGTGTGAACTCCTGTCAATGTGTGTGTGTGTGTGTGTGTGTGTGTGTGTGTGTGTGTGTGTGTGTGTGTGTGTGTGTGTGTGTGTGGCCTGGCCTGTCTGTTACACTAATCTGTGCTGTCAGAGGGCCTTGTATGCGACTCAGTCTTCGTCCACACAGCAGCTCTTACACCACCCTGCAGACATCACAACATCAAAGCTATTGTGCTGCTCCACTTTCTGAGGCCTCCGCGCTCAAGGCAGTGGTACGCTAACAACAAAGAAGGATGTGCCCGAAATAGAAGGGCAGACACATACGTAGCTGCATGCAAATTTGTGCAAGCAAACAGATTCATATTGTTCATCTCTACACTCCACTTCGGGTGAATGAAGACTGCAACGGCAACCAAAGCATTAAGTGGTGACAAAAACTCAATCCAGGGACCGGTGGATATAAGCATGAACGACATAATTAGGAAATTATTTTGACCAATCTCCTCCAACCTGCAAGTGAAAATCTTGTTTCTCCAAATTAGATTCAATTATTTCTGCGGCAAGTAAACTGTGGCCTTTTGCCAAAAGTCAGAGTGCAGTGCAAAGGTTGTGGTAGAAACCAGCAGTGATACTGACTGGTATCTGATACTGTAACTGTTATCTGATACTGTAATGTTTGGGCTTTTCTCTCTTGGCAGTGATTTGAATTAGATGTAGACATTTTTACTACCCATATAGATAAAAGTAGACAAAGCAAAAAACAACTCCTACTTTGTGCTGCAACTGCCACCCAACAATTTCCCTTGGGATAAATATCTTAACCATCTTAACCTTTTTATCTTGTGAGACACACCAGACATCAGAGGCAATCCAAAATGTTTTTTGGAATAAAGGACACCTTGAAACACATAGTTAGTTGTCCTCAATTCTCCATAGCACCTCCAAGAGGATATACAAGTGACTTCAGAAAGGATGTGAAAATCCCCTACATTTTGAGCACCATGAAACTTAAGAGCTAAAGAGGCTGGTATTCTTACTGGTGATGCTGTTTTCAACTATACATTTTGGGATGTATTTTGTGGTTTTAAGCTCAAAATGTGAGCTTAATAAGAGGCAAGTTTACTCTTACTCAGTTCATTGTCTCGTATTTTGACAATGTTGACAGTAAGCACTGGTATAAAGCACACAGCATTAGTGATGGATCAACTTGACTGTAACAAGCAAAGCACTGATAACTGGATGAAGTGGCTCGATGGTGTTTTAAGCCCCCAACGTCGACTTCAAGGCAGCGCTGCGACCGTCGATTTCAAGGCACCTAACCCTTACCTTAACCTTAACCCAAACCTAACCCTAACCATTGCTCCTAGTGCCGTCCAGGCAGCGCTGCCTGGGAGGCGACGTTGGGGGCTTAAAACACCAAACACGGATGAAGTGACCAGCTCTGAGACTTAATATTAAGCACATTAAAAAAAGATACAAATAGGGCATAATAACCAAGGGGGTAAGCGAGCATCCGCAAAGCGTACCTCCTATGGAGACATTTTGATGCTAACAAGCCATCACCTGCCGTTAGCATTCCATTGACTGCCATTCATTTTGGCATCACTTTGACAGCGAATAACTTTACATCTCAAGCGTTTAAAGACTATTTGTCCATTGTTTATTTCTAAAGAAACACAACAATGTATAAAAGGCTCCATTACCTTGTATCTCACATTATGGCTCCGTAACAGCCGCTTTTGTAAAAATAGGCTAACGATTGTGTCATAACCAAGCGACTTTCTGTCACATAGTAGACAAATTACCATATAGTCAGGAGAAGCTTGCAGGCAGTTTAATTACTAATGTTAACTAGCATTTTAGTTAGCAATAATTAGCCTGTGTCCATGTTATCTCCTTACATATACCTACGCTCTCCGTCTCTGCATGATTGGGAATGATTGAGATTTCTCTTGGCACAGCTACCAGAAGACTTACAACTTTCAGACAGGTTGCTCACGGCACATTTACGTCTTCAAGCTCAGTTGGAGGCTGCGCAGTAACGCTCAGCCATCACCGGAAAAGTGCTTCTAATAGACTTCACTGGTCTCAGTGGAAGTCTACGGTGTCGCTTTGTCCATTCATTTTACTGTCTATGATAATAACAAAGCTGGTGCCCACACATAACAGAGGCCTACTGTAAGAGAGAAAGACAGAATTCCATCAAACCTGGAATCAAACCAACTTTTCGGTTTGTCTCTGCAAGTTAAGGAGAGAAATATACAATCAAGCAAACCTACTGCCTGACAATATTGTCCCTGAGCGGAAACCTGCCAGTGGGCAGCAGTGGCTGTCGTCAGGAGATCATAATGTCCTGAACTGATTTGATGGATGAGCTTATCCAGTGCCAGTGATGCTTTTGAACGCAGAACAAGAGGTTAATACATAGTAAACCTCCTGATTACGTACCACCGACGAGAAAAACGGTCAAAACAACATGAAAATCAAAGCAACACAGAGCTGTAGCCCACTTGCCCTAAAATGACAAGGTATCAGGAAAACATAATTATATCATAATTAAAGCCAGCATGCATTGTAAAATGATAAAAACAGAGAGAAAGCAGGATGCCAGGCAATATAGTATATGAAAAATATAGTGGAGGATAATGCATGACACTTAACACACAGTCAGTAGTGTAGTGAAATGACACATATGCATACTGAAATTGACTGTGCTCAGTGATCAGTGAAGATGACTATCAAATGTTATTTTGCCAGTCAAACAGAGAATAAATCAATTTTCTTAATCTGAAATAAAGCATGTGTGTCTGTGTGATCTGTAACGTCATAGTGACATTCAAGGTGTCTAAACTGGCACACACACACACACATTTGCAAACTAAATATTGCATTTCCAGTACTAGTTGTTGCTTGTCATGTGAAAAAACAACAGACTCGTTGTCTTAGCCCCAATACAATCATTACACACTGTAGCAGAGACCTCGAGACTAGCCGAGCAGCTCCATTATATTTCCAGACTATAAGATTTAACTCCGACATTCCTGGCTAATATCACTGTGTGCTGTTCTGGTGGCTGAGCAGTCTATGAGTTTGAATCTATCTTTCTTATCACATTTTAGGACATACAGTATTAGTACATTAAGGTGAATAACGAGACATATAATCAATTTAGGGTGTAACAGTCTCAGCCCAGTGGATTAAAAATCTTTATTTTTGTCCATTACTGTTGCTGATTCACTATCCTTTATCACTGTAAACAAATAGTTTTTGGATTTGTGGTTTAGTAGCAATGAAAGAGTAGAGCGGAGCATAAAGAAATGTCTGTGTCCCGCAGCCAGCTGCTTAGAGAGAACAGCCAAATCCCGAGAGTTAGCTGGCAGAACAATCATCACCACAAATTGTTTGTCTTTTTGTCTAACTCCTTTACAAAATGTTTTCTGTTTTCCTAGACAGGAGGAAAATCATGGAGAATCCACTGCCTGCAAACCGGCCGAAAAGGGTGCACAATGAAACTTCTTGTTTATGCATACAAGTGTGTGTGTGTGTGTGTGTGTGTGTGTGTGTGTGTGTGTGTGTGTGTGTGTGTTTCTGTGTGTGAGCATCAAACATCAAAGCTGCATGAAGCAGAAATAAGAACAGCTGACAGCTTAAACATTTATAAGCGTGCCAGCAGGGCAAAGCTACATTATCAATGAGACTGAGCCTGAGCTAAACCTCAGCTTTTATAGAAAATGGGATAAATTGTGCTATACCGACACTGCAATCCAACCACAGGAGCCAGTTGGCATAATGAGGAGCCACTTTGGTTTAATGACATTAATTTCTGCTATCATGATCTGAGTCACCCAACAAACATTAATCTGCTGTCAACGGTTACTTCAGGGAAGATGCACGAGCACTAGTCTATATCCTTCACGTTCCACTTCCGGGATTGCTCCAGTGCTGCAGGAAATTCCGTCGGATGCATTTATTTTCCGTTTCCTTCCGCTTTCTTTGTGTTGGAATTTTAAATTTGGTAGATTTATGAGAACTATTGTTGACTGCTCCTCAGATCTCTGCAGGGTAAATTGAGACAGCTAGCTAGAGTATCTGTCCAATCTGAGTTCTCTCTCACACGACTATTTTGCAGCAGCTCTGTGCGGAGCTTAGCACCGCCCATGACGATTCTGATTGGTTTAAAGAAATCCCTTTAAACCAGAGCACGTTTTTCTCCCATCCCCGAATGCTATGTGGAGTAGCCAGACCCTCCTTCAGCGCGCTTTGGAGGAGGGTCTGGAAAAGTGAGACTGCACGAGCACTGACAGAAAGAGTTCGTCCCGGTTGCTGCTGCTGCTGCTGCAGTTTCTGTGAAACACCAGAGCCTGCTGTGTTGGATGTCAGCCATGATTGCTCTGCAAAAATGTTCAGGCAGCTTGTTCTCCAGAAACTTCGTGAAATTATCAAAAAGTACTGATATGCAAATGTATTCTCTGCACATAAGAAATTCTGCAACAAGGACTGGGGAGGGGACTCCACTAGCAGCAGGCAGCAGCACTACAAGGACCGGTTTCATAGTTTAAATACAGCAAATAAGTTATTTCCTAAAATGTTAAACTATGAATTCATCTTTAGCAAAATATTTTTCTATCATAACCTTATATACATTAACCTAGCACATACACTTGTTACAGAGCCTGCTGTCACTTGTTTTTTGTTAAGGAACTAATTGTAACGATAATGATGAGGTAATGAGGGACGACTTTGTAACTATTCAGTATTATCTATCACTTTACTGGGGGGGGGGCTTAAAAAGGTAAGAATCATAAGATAATGATGAAGCAATAAGGGACTACTTAGTAAACACTCAGTATTATGTATCACTTTACAATACAGTAGGCTTAACAAAAACACTATCTAATGTTGAAGTAACTAGTAATTAATGGTATAACTGCTATAAATCACTGCATGTTTATGCATGTGTCTGTGAAAAATGGTCTAGAAGAAAGTAAACTGTCAGGCTGGTTTGCAGGCCAGTTACATAAACAGCTTGCTTGCGTATTTGAGGTTTTGGTGGTGAATGGGGGAGGTGGAAAAAAGTGAAACAGGGAGAGTAAAAAGAGACAGAAGACTCAGAAGAGAGAGAAATGGGCCTGCGTTGACAGCAGACTTTCAAAACAGCCTGCCGGCTCTAATACAAACCGTTATGAAACAAACCAAATTGCTCAACTTGCAAAGGAAAAGTCTAAAAATAACTGGCCTTGGCTGAATTAGGTTACATGTTTTAAAAATGGGGAAATCATACTCACTCCCTGTGTGTTTGTGTGAATGTTATAGACAGACAGTCTTGTGACCTGACTATAAGTGGTAACACCTGGAGTGTGACTCACTGATAGTTATTATTGTTGGATATGACACTGCATATTAGTACCAAAATAGAACAGCAGGTTTAAAGCTTCATCTCTATGGACCCAGAGTTTTAAATCATCTCTCTCTGGCCCAATTTTTTAAGCCTATTGTGCAAGCCAATACACAGTTACAGGGACATTTCTTTTTTACATATTATAGCCAGAAAATAGCTATTTAAAAAAACATGCCAGCGTTTCTGCATGTTTAAGGCCATGCATTACAAATTGCATTTATTTGTGTTTTTAGTCATGCTGGAGGCAGTGTCTGCCACAGTGGCGTAACGAGCCAACACCGGGCCCCTAAGCAGGATTATCAAGGCGGGCCCCCCTACTACAGCACGTGATGACGGCGCAATGTCCACGAGTAGGCTACCATCAATAGGACAGGATAGGATCATAGAGACACATATAAGAGATGAGATGACTGACAAAATCAGGAGTAGCCTATGCGCACCACCACAACAACAACAAAACACTGGTGAATGCGCATCATAACACATGAAAAAACACACAAGGGCAGTCCCTCCAGGATTTCGTGGCCTTTTTTTTAGATTGTTGCAGTCCAAAATGCCTGATTTTGCAATAAAAGTTGCGTTGTCTTTTGTATGTTTGTTGCAATGAAGTTGCAGAAGACAGTGAAAGTTGCAAAAAAAGTTTTTTGTATAGTTCTTTAAGGAAACTTGTTTTGGGGAGAATAATAATTATTACTATTAATTAATTACTCTGGGCTGAGATTTCCTAGGAACTTTACCAAAAAGGCTCAGGATGCTGCAAATGTTGGTATAATATGAAAATGGCTGGTGGACTTAAGACAAAAAGAAAGAAAGAAATTCCACAGTAATAATTTATTGAATGAATCAAATAAAAAATAAAAAAACGAGTGTAGCTGTCCTCAATTTAGGTCATCCTGTAGGTCTCATCTCCGGTTTTTCCTGCATCCACCGTGTGTGATTTTGTGTGTGTGTGTGTGTGTGTGTGTGTGTGTCAGTCGCGGGGGGAACTCAGCAGCCCCGCCCCGCTGCAGAGATCAGACAGGATGTAAACAGCAGCAGCTTTCAGTGACTTTAGAGTGAAAAAACGTTACCGCGTACATTGATGTTAAAATGTTTACAGGTTGGCAGGACGGTCTAAAATGTTCTGCACGGTCTTTCGTTGTACGTTTTTTTGGTAAATGTGAGATGTTCGAGTCGCACACGTGAAGAGAACGGTCTCTGAAACAAGGAAATTAATTTGACCCGTTCTCACTCTCGCTTGGTCAGTGGCCAAATGCGATAGGGGGCCCCGGCTGTCAATCAATATCGTCCAGTCACGCGGGCCCCTGATTGGTCCGGGCCCGTAAGCACCGCTTACCCTGCTTACCAATAGTTACGCGTCTGGTCTGCCACTTTGGTCCAGGCTAAATATCTCACCAGGGATTGCCATGAAATTTGGAACAGACATTTATGGTTTCCAGAGGATAACGCCTGATGACTTTGAAGATTACCTCTAGCACCACCATGAGGGTGACTGACTGATATCTAGACAACTATAGGATGTATTATGATTTTTAAAAAAAAGGTCCCTATAGAATATATTCCTATGGCTTTGCTGATCCCTTTTCATCTAGCTGCATTATCAGGTCAAATTTTCACTTTATCCAGTACTTTGATTTATGACTAAATCCCTGCAAAATGACCCAGTCCCATCAGGCTCAGCTGTAGTTTGTCTTTAGTGCTAATTCGGAAACGTTAGCATGCTAACACGCTAAACTGAGATGATTAACATAGTGTACATTGTACCTGCTAAACATCAACATTTAGAGTTGTCATCGTGAGCATGTTAGCATGCTGACAGCACCGCTGTGCCCAAGTACAGTCTAACAGAGCTAGAGTTTAAATTTATGAAAGGTGTGAGTGGTGTAAGTTCATGTCAACACTGTGGAAAAATCAACTTGCAGAGTCTAGTCGGCATTATGACTTCCTGTTAGACGCACTGACATTTAAGCAGCCATTTTTATTCTAATTCACATAATCCTTTAATGCTGTTTTATGAGTTGCTTGTGGGGTTGTTTACGTCACCAAAGCTTGTGAATTCAGTGGTCAACTACAGTAATACTAAAATCTCTGAGCATCTTACAAGCATTTCCTGGCCCTTCAATCAACCCAAGACAGGCAGGGAAAACAGGTGGGAAAAATACATTCTTCTGTCTATAAAGTTATATAAACATAAACACATGTTCTTTTAGTAACGATTTCATACCTGCAAACATTTGCATTTGGCCCTGTTTTCTAAACCACCTGCTTTAAGACTCTTTTGTAGTCCTTAGTGTGTGATACAGTATTCATTTCTATGGTTATTTTTAATGCTGCACACTTGAATGTGATGTGAAGTCTGCTACAAAAGTTATTCAAAAGCATGCTAATCAAGCAGTGTGTGTGCGCGTGTGTGTGTGTGTGTGTGTGTGTGTGTGTGCTTGAGTGTACTCAGCTTATATATATGTGAATGCATACCAGACAGAGCCGGGAGACCCTGCAGAAAAGACGCCACACACACACACACACACACACACACACACACGCACTCCTATACTCCAGTGCTGACTACTGAGACCACGCAATAGCACGCTAATCTGTTGGCATGACAACTGGAGTGGAATATTCGCTTGGCCTAGAAAATATGGCTGTGAAGAAAAGATGAATGAGCAGTGAGATATGAATTAAAAATCAGCAACATTCAGACGGTCTGCTCTTTAATTACAGACCTCACTGTTTTACACAATGCCCTGTGTCATCCTCTCATTATCAAATAAGTGTCTCACGTGACTGCAGCTGTGTATTAACACGGGTGTATGCATCCACGTGTGTCAGTGTATGTAATGCTATGGAATATTGTATGAGCTAACTGCTGTCCCAGTTCGAGGGTCGTAGGCAGACACTACCGACTCCGCACACCGTAAAGCATATTTCTAACTACTTGCTGTCTACTGTACATGTTGCCTTGCTTTGGGGTTTGTGTTGTTCTCTCTTCAAACCGTTAATAAAGCCTTAAATGTCTCTGAAATTCCACAGAGGTCAGCTGAGATGGCCAAAAGGAATAAAGCCACGTCCTGGTGCCATAAAACACGTCTGAATTTATGGTTTAATTCCAGCTGAAAGTCTGCCGAAGAGAGTGCAAGGATGAGGTTTTTTTTACTGCTGCACCGCAAAGCATTTAAGAGTTTCCTCAACCCCAAGTGCTAATGCTGAGACTCTGAAAAAGCAGCACAGCAGTAGGGAATCTTGAAGGGGGAGAGCACAATCAGGAGGTTCATTGCGAGATCAGGTTCAGGTGATCAGGTGAAACTTTTGACCAAAAAAAACCCGCATGTATTATTAAGTGTGATGGATGAGACAGTCTTGCTTGAGGATTAACATTGAGTTTAAGCGGCGTTAAAGGAAGAGGTTTTAATTTCTGACTGTGGTTTTAAGCCACATGTACAACATCTCAAAACTCGTAAAGGGGAGTTGTCACGTGAGCAAAATGGCTGGTGCACAAGGTCTAATAGAACGTAAGGTCTTAACTCTTAACTGTTGTCCTTACATCGCCTTGTTCCCTCCTAACTTTATCGCTGAGAGAAGACGACAAGCAGAACAAACGGAATTAAAGAGAGGACTGTCTGACCCCACTTGGCTTATATCAGAGAGACAGAAGAGAGTAGAAAATAACTGAGAGACTCAGCGGCGGAGGATTTAGACTTGGGGATGGTCCTTTATGTCTCTGCAAAGACGGCCAAATCCTCTGACATAACGGACACATCGGCAGAGACAACACATGGTCAGTAGATCCCTAATGAGTTGACTGCAGCCCTAAACGAACAAGTTAATCTGCTGTGAACTCAGTGCAAACCGACACACAGCTGAGTATTAGTAAGGTGCATGCAGATGAGATTTGAATCCTGCAGGTGCATGAAGATCCCCTTAAAGGAATAATTCCACGTTTTAGGAACAAAAGCATATTCTTCGCAGAGATTTAGATGAGATGGTCGATACTACTTACATATTTGTCCGTTAGATATGAAGCTAGAGGTGAATCTATCGATTCTTTTTTCGATTAATCTATTGACTATTCTGATTAGTCAATTCATTCTTTACTCACCAATTATTAATAACCATAACTTATAATCTTTCAACCTTTTTTGTATTGTAGTATTGTATATTATATTATTGTATTGTAGGCTGTGTGTCAGTGTCTAAAGGGAATTAATGAATATATAAATATTTGAGATTAACAATATTTGTGACATCCAGCCTGCAGAATTGGACTTATCATATAAAGTACGTCTCGGGGTGTACGGATGAACTGACTGGATGTTTTTCTCTTAACTGGAGTCTGGGGAACAAAAAAAGTTTTGGTTATTTAATTAATGAAGTGATTTAGTCATTAGTAGCTAAAATACTGAGTATCATATTCAAGTTCTCACGTTTATAGCAAACCAAATTTCATCAAAATGTGCTCAGTATTAAACAAGTTACATTCCATTTTGTAGAGAAGTCTGGATCTCTCATGTAGATGTATTTGTTTACTAGCGGATCTTGACGCACGTCGAATCGCAAATGCGATATCTTATCTTTGGTTGCTTACACCGACATACAGAGTGACAACGTAAATCTACGTCATTTCATTTTATAATTCTATATGCGCATAAACAAACAACAACTTACAAATGCGCTGGAAAGCGGGCGGCATTGATAAAGACTCTTTTTCAGCATGCCTGGGGGAGCAGAAGCCGCCATCAGGCATGAATGTAAACAGTGGGACGCATCGACGCATTTCATGCAAAGCAAGCAAAGTATTTACGTAATCTGTCACGTCCATACATTGTTCCAGCCCTAAACGTGTGAATTGGTAAGCTTTAGAGGTGCTGTTTGATTTATCACCTTTGGATAGAGCCCGGCTAGCTTTCCAGCCCTCCAGCCTTAATGCTAAGCTAAGCTAACTGTGTCCTGGCTCCACTTTCACATTTATAAGACACGTGCAAAGTGGTATCGATCTTCTCGTCTTATATTCGGCAAGAAAGCAAATAAGTGTGTCTGTCAAACTATTCCCATAAAGGACATTTCATTTTCAGTTTCATGTGTGGCATTAAAGGCTTCAAGGCCAGCAAGGAGCCAGACATTCCTGTCTAGTTTGTTGTTCGTGAGAATCTTGATCTCAGCTTAATGAGCATTTCCTGGTATGTTTCATCCAGAGTCTAGCGCCTCAGGCCGTCCTCGTCGGCCTACAGCTGAAGCTTTGGCTCCTGTAAACATATTAGAGGAATCAAACTTTGTTGACTGAGTGTGTGCATGCATGTTGGGAGGTTAATCACTCCTCAAATCAATCCAGGCATGAGCCGACAAACTAAATGGTTGAGCAGAGGCGCAGTGACCCCATGCTGAGAGGAAAAACGAGAAAGAGTAGAACGGGGAAACGAGGGACAGAGAGAAAAACTGAAGAGCGAAGAAGAAGAAGGGAGAAGAGAAAGGCGAATTAAGACGATGATGACGATGAAGATAAATCGAGGCGGCAGAGAGATACAGAAGATACGGAACGCAGCAGAGAGTGGGGGTGGCTTTAAAAAATGCATGCGTCTCCATTTGGCAGAGGGGAAAAAATGTCCCAGCAGAGAGAAGGCTGTAGGTGAGAGCATAGCTAGAGCATTAACACTTAGATTGTCTAAAAGAAACAAGTCCTTATCCCTGGAAGAAACAAAAGAGGAAGGAGAGCGAAGGGAAGGAGAAGAGGAAGCTGCGGAAGTGTCCTGAGGCTGTGCTCTTTCTGCCCTATGATGCCATTTAACTGCTGCTACTTACTGTGAAGCCTCAAACACACATGAACGCACAAACACATACACACACAGTGCAGACATGTTTACATGTGATTAATTTTACAGTTGCGCGTTTGCTGGAGGCCATTAGGTTAAGTGCTCTCCATTGCAGACTACAGCAGGACCTGATAGTCTGCATAACGCACACACTCACAGGCAGCTGTAATTGACGACTCGTCCGTTAGTGAAACACACACAATGTCATGGGGGACATCCTATTTGTGCCACAAATTATCAGTCAGTGGATTCAGTGACCCAGAATATTTGACAAATTTCCAGCAGGGCTTTCTAACGTTTGACATGCACGTGCGATGGAGTCCGTCTCTAATCTACCAGGTTACACTGAGGGAATAATGCAGACATTTAGTCTCCTCTGGGAATCCTGAAAAACAGAGAGCCCTTCCATCATCCTAAAACATAATCCTCAAGCAATAATGCACATTACAGCAGCTCTTGGATTTAAGTAAAAAGGCTTTCAAGCTGAAGAAAACGTGAGTGAGCTGAAGGGGAGAATTGAAACAACTGAAACCTATTTTTGACGAGAGCAGGGGTCAGAGAATCCAAAGACATGTTGACTTAAGAAGACATTTAAATACTTGAAAAAAACAACCATCTTCTCTAGAGATGCACCGATAGACCGGCCGGTGACCGGAATTGGCCGGTTTTCACGTGCTCGTCCATGACCGGCGACCGGCAGGTCAGTCTGACATATGCCGATTTCATGCCGGTCAATGCTACAATTATATATTATAGTTATACGTGTGACAGTTTTCAAGAACGCACGCACACAGCGCAGTCTCTTTTTCCTTTCTCTCAACTTTTCCGCCGTGTGTCGCGCGTACCCGCTCGTGGTGTGAAGCGCGTCTCCGCGCTATTCTCGCACATGTAGGGAACCTCGTGAATTAACCTGCAACATGTCAGCTGTTTGGAAATTCTTCAGCGTGTGTGCAGAAGATAACAAGTTTGCAATATGCAACACCTGCAAGGAAAGAGTAGGGCGTGGAGGGAGGACACCAAAAACCAAAATCACATTTTTTTAGTTGGATATTGGATGTGAAAAGAAGGAAATGGTTCTAACATTGCACTTTAGATGTGTGTGAATTTCCCACACCAGGAGTAATTTATATAGTTCTATTTTATAGTGAGCCATTATCTGTTCAAAAAATGGTTGCATGAACTCGGACGTATGTGAACTCCCACACTTCCACTCCCACTCCCCAACACACACACACACACACACACACACACACACACACACACACACACACACACACACACACACACACACACACACACACACACACACACACACACACACACACACACACACACACACACACACACACACATTACCAAGAAGGTTGGGTTTCTGCTTGGAGCTTTAAGAGGCATTGAAGCAGAAGCTCTCTCTCTCACTGTGCATTTCTATGCATACATGTCTGTATGCTCCCATGGATTGGCCAGCACTGGTTGTCATGGTTATCTGGCCATACTGTGCCTATACTTCTGTCACCATGGAGCCCAGGCTGGAGCTAATATCCCAGGATCCCTCACAAAGGTTTTTCAAAAGGTGTGTGCCACACCAAAACCCCACCAGAAACCATCATCAAACATGATTTCCTTTTTGTCTTCACAATCACACCGGCTCCTCCTTTCTGCTCTAATTCCACCTCCATCCGTCTGACTGTTTCCCTCTCACATTTACAATCCACTCTCCTTTTGCTTGGCTTTGCTTTTCACCATCCCCCCTCTCTCTCCTGGGCTCTTATTTTCTCTCCCTCTCATCACATTTCTATCTTCTCCCTCTCGCTTTCCTTCTCTGTCTCTCTTGATTTCTCATTTTTCTATCTCCAATCTCTCTCCTCCTTCTTCCCTCGCACTCAGCTCTAATGAGCTCACCTCGCTAATAACATAGCTGTTAATGCTGCTGTGTAGTTGTGTCCATTTCCTGTTTATTGTGAGCTAAACTAACTTCAACAGCCAGGAAAAACACGATTAATCTGCTCAGAAATAGATTTATAGAATTTATTTATGTGTATTTTCAGTAAAAAAATCTCTCTCTGCTTTCCTAAATGAGTATCCATTGCATAAAATCTGATTTGTGAAAAATTAATATTGCTTAAGGGCCTAAATTGGTTTTGTGAAAACACAACACACTTTAAACCTCTTTAATCTCTGCAAATGCACACAGGGTTTGTTTGTGTGAGTGTATGTTTGTGTGTGTTGGTGTGCCTCCCTAACGTGTCTCTTTTCCAGTGAAGAAGAGGAGAGGTGCGAGGCACAACCGGAAATGTGCGAGACTGTAGTTTTTTTAATTAAGGCTGCAGTCTACACAAACATGTCAAACACTGATATCTGCCTACATTTCCTGATGTGGACATTTCACAGAAGGTCACTGAGGTGAGACTGCATTGGATTGAATCTGTGAAATTGTTTATTAGGCTTAAAACACTTAACTAGAGCTGTCAAACGATTACATTTCCTTAATCGTGATTAATCGTTGAATTTCTATAGTTAATTGCGATTAATCGCATGTTTTACCACATGATTAAAATTCTATTATTTTGCATTTCAGAACTGTTTTTAAGTACATATTAACAATGGAAAGCCATTCTTACCAGTGGATCTTGATTGGGAATCAAATGAATGCAAAGAAAGTGACTTTATGAACTTGATTTTAAGATTTGTATTTGTTTATTATATATTTAATCTAGTCACACTTTGAATGCACCATAAGGCTGTAAATTACCAGTTTCATTGAACGCACCGTCTGCGTTTTACCGACAACAGCAGCTGCAGATTGTTACATCCCGGTGTCGGAATCCTCTACAGTGAAATACAGTCACACTTTACACCGTTTAGCGTTAGCTGTCAGCGTTGTAACCGTGTTTAATCCAGCTACTAGCTAGCGGTAGGCTAACGTTAGCTGCTGTTGAGTATAGCATTAACTAGCGTCATGTGCAGCGATGTTTCTGGTTCCTGTAAAGTCTGTTTTCAGAGCATCAGAGAGAAGTGCAGACATATCAGTGGCACCAGAATGAGGCACCGAAATCCGCGTTGCTATTCCTGCAGCAGCAGGATGTGTTACGAGGAAGTACGGCAAAATAGTAGCCTGTTAGGCACGACGCAAAGCCGAGTGAAGTGAAAATAAATTAATAAATGGCGGCATGCGATTAATACGATAAAAAAAATTAACGCATTATGCTCGACCCTTAATCGCATCGCGATTAACGCGTTAATGCTGACAGCCCTACACTTAACCCTTCTGGCCAGAAAGTGAAATACTAACCTGGGTTACAAAGAGCAGGTATGACATGTACGGTAGCAAATAAGAGTTTAAGACTAAATGCAGTGGGTACAGATAGTTAGAAAACTGGGCATACAGCCTCCCTTTCTTTTCCTCTCTTTCTCTTCCTCGCCCAGCTGTGAATGCCCTCAGACTCCCGTGGAGCCACCAGGGAGCTCGGCCAGGCCATGATAGTGACACGCTGTAGCCCCATAAAGCTGCTCCAGCCTGGAGCACCGGCCAAACTAAAAGCTGCTTAGTGGGACAAAACTCTGGCTGAGTCCCTTAAAACTGCACTAATCAGAGCTGTTAGAGGAGGAATCGTCAAACGTATCGCACACAAGATTACAAGGACATCTCAAAACATGAATGCATAGATGGAAAGATGGCTGGCTGGATGGATGGATGGGGATGTGTACAAGGACAGATTGCTTAAAAGAAACTGAAACAATTGTGAATGTGTGCTTCATTGGAGTGAAAAGACAAATGTTTTCTTATATGGATGTCCCACAGCAACAGCTCAGACTTCTTGCATGCCTGAATGCAACAGCTCCATCCGGCACAATTACAGCTCAACAAGACAAAGAGCAGGGAAGCTGTTGCATGTCTGAGCATGCGTCTTTGAGCGCTCTACGACCATGATGGCAGGCGTTGGCTGTGGATGCAACAAGCCACCCTGAGCACCTTTTGGCGTTGATTGGAGAGAGAGTGGCAGATAAAGAAAGAGAGAGGCCTTAACACAGAGAACAAAAGAGCCACAGAGGCAGCAAATGAGGGATACTGCGGCCACAGGGGCCTGGATGGCAAATATTACACAACTGCAGCACTGTCATCCCCTCTCCCCAAACTTGGCAAGCTGCTCCATAGGCCATCAATGCCCTCTGCTTCTCCCAGGAGCCTAACACTTTTCTGCACAGCTAGCTAACACATTAGCATGCAGCCCCATCCCCCTGCAAGGGCAACCATTCGCTCACATCATACACAGAAACGCTTCATATGCAGCAGCAGCTGGGGATCTGTTGGGAAATACAATCATGATGCTCTAGCTACATTTTGGGTGGATCTAAGAGGCACTTGGTACTGACAAAAGCAAATGGAGACATCAGACCTGGGTGTCTCCACCAGTCAAGAATAAGTACTTGATCTCTCATGTATTGATGGGTCCATCGTAAACACCTTTCCCACCCTTAAATCCTACCTGACTTTGAACTCAGTGAGCTGTGGCTGTGCTCCCGGTTCAGCACAGTAGATCTGGGGGAAGTAAAACCGGTGCGACTGAAGGTTGATGTCCATGGTGTCCACACACAGCAGACACACAGGTCAGCCCTGTTTAGCAACTACAAAAATGGGAGAAAGAAAAAAAACGGCTGTATTTGTTGCTTTTTCCTTTGTCTGTCCTAAATTTCCTCGCTGACACTTTTGCTAAAGGTCAGAGTTCAGCGCCAGCAACCCCAGACACCTTCTCCCCAAGTGGTCGCAGGGCTACAGAGCGCTACCGCCAGGAAGGCATCCTCCTCTTCTTCGTCTCCTCCGTGTACAGCACATTCAATCACCTCTGCTGCCCAGCACCAAACAGGCACACTAACCTATTTCCCCACTAGCAGCCACTGTACACTCAGCAGCTGTGAGCACAAGAACAAAGATGAGTCCAGTAAAAGATGCTGCCTCCTAAAGACACAAAAAACAATCCTGGTTTTTGTCAATAATTCATCCTTTAGCAGGTAGAGAAGCAAAATTAGGAAGAAATGAAGGAGAATGTTGAACTGTGGGGGAAAGCAAGGCTTAAAAATGTGAGAGCAGCCCAGCTCAGCCACATACAGAGGAAACTGAATGGGAGATGAGAGTCCTTTGGCTTTTACGCTTCAGAGACGGAGGAGGGGGGAAAGAGAGAGAGGGATGGAGATAGAGAGAGATTCCCGGTGCTGTGAGGCGTTGCCCTCGCACTGGCTCTCCTCTCTGTGTCTCATTGGATTACCTCCTCCCTCTCCATCCCTCCTCCTCCCTCCATCCCTCCCATCCTCCCCTCCCAGCTGTGACAAGAACGATGGGCCGCCAGCCCCGGAGGCAGCTGGTCCTTCCCCCCCTCTCTCTCCTTCCTCCTCCTCCGCCTCCCTGCTCTCCTCTCTCGGCTCTCGATTGGCCTAGGTGATGCGTAAGCCCGCATGGGGGGGAGGCGAGGAGGAGGAGCAACAGATTTTTAATTCATCTGATGGCTCCCGTGTTTTATCGCACATGATGTGGCATGCCGGGCTTGGGTGGAGCTCTGGATGCAACACAATCTCACACTCACACACACACACACACACACACACACACACACACAGCTCTGACAGCTTTTACTGGAGGTTCATTAGCAACAAGGGACACAGGTGGAGAAAAAGCAATAGATCCCTTTGTTGGAAGTTGTGGCTCAATTGGCTTTGGAGAGGGGTCAATGTCTACATCAATGAAACATACCAAATTTGAGCGTTCAATGCCAACATTTGCCCCTTTAAAATCCCCATGCTCTGTTTATCCAGATGCATGCAGATTATAAGTTATATACAGTAAGTGGTGTGTGGCTATAACACTAATCTTCTGGGTAGGTTCCACATCACAGCAGCCTGCCAGTAACCAATAAACCCCTCCCATATTTACTGTACATACTTTGACATTCCAGGAAAATATCCCACCCGTGGGCTCTTTCTGCTATAGTACAGCGCACTCCACTCACATCACCCACATCTGTTCTGCTGTGTTTTGCCAGCAGGCAATTTCATTGATGTGACTGGCTATAGAACTGTTGTATGGCACGGTTTGCTCTGTAATCGGTGTGGACGGCAGTAGACAATTCTTTGTGCCAATAAAATGTCATCCTTGTCCTTTTTTATATCTGTGTGTTATTAGTTCACATATTTGCCAGACCCTGGAAAAAGACATATTTACTTCAGGCTACATGCAAATGTCTGCTTGCAATGACTTGCATCATGTAGCCTTCTTGGACAAATGAGGCATCATTACAGCTCCACGGCAATTTAAGCACAGCGATTTAGTACTGCACTTCCACAAAGTTGGGAGGCTTGCAAGAGACTGATTAAAAAAAGAATGGTCAAAATTGAAGCTGTGGTATGCTGACTAGTATGGGCCAAACTTCAAAAACACTTGATCCTACATTTCCCATAATTCAACTCAATAGCATCTTACATTAGAGTTCCCCTGCCTGTTAGAGCTGTTGCACACCAACCAGACGGCCGACCGTCGGCAGAAAAGGCAGTCGGACTGATCAGTCGGGTTCCCAAGGTCCAAAGAAATGCCTCAAAACACACTGAGGCGACACCGACTTGAGCGTACGCTCTGCGCGTAGTACGTCCCCATAGCAGCAGGCGGCGCTTCTCTGTATTGTTTCCCAGAAAATGAAAACCGGCAGCTGATAGGACAAACGCGTCACGTGGGTCTTTTTTCTCCGGAAATTCACAGCTGTCATGGCGGCTTGTTCAGAATACGATCTCATATTGTACTAAAATAGTTCACCGTAGACTCGAGTCTCGACCTCGCCAGACTGTCCGACGGCCGATAATCGGCTATGTGTGTCGTGCACCTTTAAACACCCATGTCTTTCAAACTCAATGCCCCAGTCTGTAACACAGACGTTTTGTGCCCGGATTACCATGATAACATCATAAGGTTTAAAATCCAATGGAATACACATTGGACCCTGACACTCAATCACAGCTTGCCTTTGACTTGCATAGGCAGCTTTGGGGAGTAACGGAATACATGGAACAGGGTTATGTAATTAGGATACAAAAAAAGGTAACTGTATTCCTTTAAAGTTACAGAAAAAAAGATGTAATCAGATTACCAATACATTTAGTAAAAATGTGGATTATTAGCAGGATTACAATTTTAAAATAAAAAAAAACAATATGCTACTGTAGCTAAGGGTTATGAGTTGCGACTATACTTATGAAGGTAGGCTAATAAAATAATAAGACAGAGGCTCGGTAGTCTCATTAAAACCTCCAAAGCAGAGCTGAATATGACACTGAATCGCATTGTTAAGAGGGATGTTATTTCTGAACAGCAACTCCTGTTCAGGTCATTCATCCTTCTCTCTCTTTTTCTGTTCAAGAAGATAAGGACTTGTTCACCATCATATTGTAGGTCCTTGGTCTTTATCTAAGCAGTAATGAAAACTGTCACCGTGAGCAGAAAGCATAAGGGAGTAAAACACAAGAAAAGAACATGCACCAGACTGACAGATCAGGGGTCACAGATGGGGAAGAGAGAGCATAGGGGAGGGAGGTTGGAGTGTAAAAACAAAATGGAAAAGGGAGGGGGATAGAGGAGGAAACAGATGGACAGACAGGTAGAGAGAGTTAAATGCCTGGGTGGGATGGAGATAAACTGGGAGGGAGAGAGCGAGAGAGAGAGAGAGAGAGAGAGAGAGAGGGGGGCAAGAACATGGGGGAGGAGAATAACAGGGGAGTGCTATAGAGAGAAAAGAGGAGAACTGGAAGGGTGAAAAGACATCCAGTCTCCACTTACAGTGTATCTCTCTCTCTCTCTCTCTCTCTAGACCACGGAAGCAGATTGTGTTCTAATCCTCAAAGCTACACACCTCCGTCTCTGCTGTGTGTGTGTGTGTGTGTGTGTGTGTGTGTGTATATATATATTTGACTGTGTATGTGTGTGTGTGTTTGAGAGAGAGAGAGATCAGCCAAGTGCTACTCTAACAACCTATTAGCATACAGCAGGAGAGATGGCCTTCTCTCTGACACACAGCATGACTGAGTAAATGTGTGTGTGTGTGTGTGTGTGTGTGTGTGTGTGTGTGTGTGTGTGTGTGTGTGTGTGTGTGTGTGTGTGTGGCAGGGAGGAGAGGAGAGGAGAGGACAGAAAAGGAGGATGTGATGAAGCTTTGTGGTGAAAATGGGTGAATCGCAAAGACGCCAAGAAAAATGATGCTGTGTGAGAAGCTGCGGGAAAAAGTGACATCAAATTTGGGAAATCTGTGATGTGTAACTACAGTTTGACAGATTAGGTGGCATTTTGTTCTTGGATCCTGAGCTGTTTTTCCCCTGAATTTTCCTCTATCCATCGCTCTGGTTGACCTTTGTCTCATTCGTCATGTAGTCTACAGGAAATTGATGAACTAAACCAGGGGTTTGCATCTTTTTGTGAACCCTGAAGAGTATTTTCTATCTGCTAAAGGGGGTTTCTGCACAATTTTAACTCTTCCTTTTAGATCCACTACACTAGTCTTCTGTGGTGATTCCTATACAGTTGACCCAACATAGATATGAACACCCTCAAATTAAAGTGCACACACTTTGACTTCATTGCAGTTTTCTATCCAATGTGCTGGAGTCAAAACAACAAAGAAATGTGTCACTGTCCAAATACATGCAATAAAGCTATCCAGTCCCATGCCGTTCTGTATAATCCATATGGTATAATCCAATCTGATTTCCCAGTCCCTTCATCTCCACAAACACCCACAATCCACCTGTATGCAGTCACGCTAGAATAAAAGTAAGGTGGAGAAAGAAAAGGGATTAAATGAGTGTGAGAGGTGTGACGGAGAGGAGGACGTTTCCTGTCTACTTGGTTAACTCACACTAGCTCATCCTCTCAGGCCTGGGGGGTCGAATTTCAGCTGCAACCAAATACACACACATGCACACACTGTCTGACTCACATGAGCCGATCATTTTAATTACGCCACACACCAATGGGAGTTGGCACGGAAGATACAGAGGGGGAAGGGACAGAGCGGGGGAAAAGAGGAGGGAGTGATTTGCCTCTCATTCACAAAAATTTGATTACCTCTCTCTCTCTTAAACACACACACACACACACACACACACACACACACACACGTCTGTGTGGATCAGCCTCAGCGCTCTGGCTTGTGATGCCTCAGTGTGCATAATTATGACTCACAAACCACACTGCTGTCACCCAGAATGCACTGTGTTATTAAACAGATTCACAACAGAGACAGGACACAGGGCCTTACACCTGACACTGGATGTTTCATAGTGTGCAACATCTTTTTCCATTTTGTGCCGTGTTTGTCCGACTGCATTATGACAAATGTGGCTGTTGTCACAGATGTGATGTGGCTGCAGCTTTGTGCACAGGCATCGTGGTGCAATCTGTAAACTACAGCTTCTGCAGTATATAAATGTATACACATCCGTTAATTGTTTTCTTGCAAGCAGAGTAACAAAACAACAAGCTGCTGAACTTTCAGCGCTCATACGTTGTCACAGCATTCTTGTTTCTGCCCCATTAACAAAATTGTTTTCATAGAAAACTGTTTTTTGCAGCTTGTAGTATAAAAAGACTCAACCCTATGCGAATATGCTACATACGTACACTGCACAGAAGTCGATTTTTTAGTATTAAGCAAGACCACAATCTTTCCATAACCTTAACCAAGTGCTTTGAACAGCCTAAACATAATCAAATATGTTATTCATGCCATGTGCAAATATTGGAAAACAAATCTCTGTCACTGGAAGTTTCGCAGATATGCTCAGTATGAACATTTTGTGTAAATATGCTCATATTAAACATTTCCTCATTATCTACACAAAAGCATAATCTGGGTCAATCTGGGTTTCTTTCTAAATGTATTTACTGGTATTTGGAAAAAATAGAAGTATATATTTGTAATGTTTAGGAGACTATGTTTGCATCTGTCATTGTAGTCTATAAGCTGTTGTCCTTTTGATTAATTGTAACTTGCCTTGTAACAAGCGCTGTTAACCCCCCATAAAAATGATGTACCATTATCTATTTTAGCTGCAAGTGTCCCACATGCAAAAGCTAGTGGTGATCAGTAATCAATAGAGGTAGTATATTTGTCAAAACAGCAATCAGTTTTTAAATAACTTGCATTAACTTGTAGATAATTATCTTGTAGATAATGCAAGCCACATTTCAAACTGATATATTCACACCTGCATTTAACAGATGTTTGGAAACATTTGTGCAGTGGAAACAAGCTGTAAACACATCCAGCTGATTTAGCAGATTAAGCATTCATTTAGAGTCGTGTTTGTGACCACCTGACGAATGGAAGTCCAATAATCACTCTCCTTTTTGCTCTTTTTTCAGTTTCCACTAACTATCTGGCTCCAACTGCTAAACAAAACCATAGCTGTGTTCTATGGGATCAAAAAAAGGGTCATATATATTTTGAGCTTGTAAAACAGTTTGTAAATGTAGAGTTATTTTGTGCATGTGTAATTCAAATTTGTGGAGAAATATTTTTCAACAGTCAGGTTTCACAAAGTCTGTGCAACGGACACACATATTTCCTATCTGCCTGTGCGACCCTGAAGTTACAAGCACAAGTCATGAGTTCCAAGTGCGAATTTTCACCCTGTTTTTACGTCTAAGTGTTTTCTTTCAAATTGTTAAGCGAACTTTTAAAATGTTGAAAAAAAAGAAATGCGAATTAGGTGCGTTTCAATCAACTGGTTTTGAGCGAATAAACTAGGCTACAGCGTAGTTTCATCAAAAGTTAGCGCTATAGGCTACACATGGCTGTAATCAGCCACTAAACAGAGTAAAAGATGCAGAGGTTGCTAACCTGAAAACAAAACAAGTCGCCTTGGCCATCTAACCCACCTACAAGAGAAAAATAGAGAGAGGTAATTAGGCATTTGGTTCAATTTAGCAAGTTGTTCTTTTATGTCCATGAGTATTAGCCATGTTTCATACTGTCCGGTCATGCCACCTCGAGTGAGCGTAAAACCTTTTTTGCGCAACCGAGGGAGTTATTATCAAATATAGCCGTTTCCATTCAGCTTTTCTAATGTGATTCTTCAAAACGTGCATAAAAATGCGTGAATGGAACCACGACTAGTGACAACAAAGATGCTGAAAGACTCTGTAAAGCTGAAGGGAACCAGGTGATAATTATCCATGGGCTCGTCCGGAGTGACCCTTTCCACATAGACATAGTCATTCGATCCATTATTCATATGAAAATATTTATCATAGCGGCTTTAACTATTCACCAGATGGGGTTTTAATGGGTATGAAGCAGTTGTGAAGCTTTGTATTGAACACTGATGTTAGACCTATTTTTAGCATCACAAACGTGTTACAGAGCAGTGCAGTGTTTACCACGTTGAGGGTTGAAAATTCCAAGGGTGTAATCAAGAGCACACACCTGTGCGACTTCAAAGAACGCAGCTGTGCCCTGAGTAAGAAATCTGACCTCCAACTGCTAGTCATGACTATTTAGTCTCGCTTTGCCAGACCCTCCTCCAAAGCGCTGAAAGAGGGTCTGGCTACTCCACAAAGCATTCGGGGATGGGAGGAAAACGTGCTCTGGTTTAATGCCATTTCTTTAAACCAATCAGAATCGTCATGGGCGGTGCTAAACTCTGCACTGAGCCGCTGCAAAATGCAAGAGAAAACTCAGATTGGACAGATAGTCTAGCTAGCTGTCTCCATTTACCCTGCAGAGATCTGAGGAGCAGTCAACAATACATACATACAATGTAATATACATGCATTTGGCAGAATTTCCTGCAGCACCGGAGCAATCCCGGAAGTGGAACACGAAAGCAGACTATGACCATTACAGGCAATACCATAAACCAAGACATTTTGATTTATTTCCGGGCAGGCACCAGATGCACACAATATGGGTTTAGGTTAGGTTGTAGGTGTATTATGGAACTGCCAACCCCCCCCCTCTCTTTGAAGCTTATGTTCCTCTTACAATGCACCTACAGTGCAATAAGAAACCATACATTCACTTTCACACTTCTGTGTAGGGCTGGGACGATATGCTTTTGTCCCAATTTGATTCTTTCACGATACATGGGTGCCGATTCGATTTTCATTTATTGCGATTCTAGAAGTATTGCGATCGATAGTATTGAGTATTGCGATTTACTTTTCCTTCTTTAACAAAAACAAAAGTTGAATTATACACTTCTGGGGACAATATATCATCAGACATTTTCTAAAAACTAATTGTTTTCTAAAAAGAATGCACATCACATATCACTCAACAACATTTATTTAAGAAGTACATAACATGGGCTTTTTGCATTTTCTGTTTTGCTGAAAACGGATATGATGTAGTCACCGTCAGCGTTACCGTATATCAGGAAATATGTAGGTGAATCATTGGTAAAAAAATAAATATATATTCTAGGGAAAATAATGTATTCTAAAAATCATTGCAAAAAAATCACGATACATAAGATTTTTCCCCCACCCCTACTTCTGTGCACTTGCATTAGCCTGCTAGTTGCTATGAATGAGCTGATTTCACATCTATGTGTTCGCTGTTGTCCTGCATTAATTCAGCACACAGTTACTATTAATGTTGGTATTCTTATGGATCAAACACATACCACACAAACTGCTCCTGTCAATATGCATCAGGCAACAGTGATGATGCTGGATCGATAAAAGCCCACACTATACTTTAAGAGCATAATGAAACACTCCAATCCACGCAAATGGAGGTAATGGCAATGGGTGGGAGGCCAGCACGGGTTGGCTCAGGCCGCAGGCAGAGCCACACATCAATCCTGCTGTCAGACTTTATGAGAGGGCTGGGTCAGCCATGAGCAAATGTACAAAGCAGTCATTTAGTTACAAAATATGCTTCATGGCTTCAAGGCTTCATCTTGGTGTGTCTTAGTCGAGGTGGCACCTACGTCTGTCCAGTCATTTGCATAAACTGACAGTTAATATGTAGTGATTTATAAATGACTTCTTTATGAAATGTCAAATGTGCATTGAGTCAGTTTTATGAAAGGTGGTAATACAAATGAAAGAACTACTTGATTAGATAACATGAGATAATATTAAGATTAGAGCACCACCAATGAAATAACAAAATTAAATGATAATACTCCCGCTGCTGACATAGGATTATTCAAGAGCCTTGTGTCGGAAACTGAAATAAGAAATCAGTGGGTCATCTAACTTCAGATCTCTCTGTGAAGAGAGAAATGTTTCATTCAGTATATTATATTATATATTATATATTATTATAGTCTCATTACAGGACAAAAGTCTCTAACTTAGTATGAGCAGTGGGGCTTCACATGCTTGTTTTGTCTCACAAACATTACAAAATATTCAATGTAATACTAAACTGAGAAAAGTAGCTTGAAAAATGACTTAACTGATTGACCAATAAAACAAGATTCTACGGCCATGCCAGTGGCTCTGTGAAGCTGTACTTTGGTACAGCAGTGCTTTGAGCTAACTGCTAACTCTGAGTTATTGGTGTTGTGTCAGACCAGTAGACTAGAGACTGCTGCCTTTACAGTCTATTAATCAATACGTCGGAGAGAGGGAGAGATGGTGGAGAAGGAAACTGGAAAGATCAGAGGAATCAGACACTCAGGCTCCATCGAGCCAAGGATCAGTCCTTCAACCCAAATCCCAGACTAGAATCACCAAGCCCAGCTTTACTGTCCCAGGATGTTCCCCCAGAGGCCTACAGCACCTTCAACCTCACCACAGCTGGACATAATTGAAACTAATGTGTCTCATATTGACTAATGAGAAACAGATACTGTAGCTGTGTTGGTTTCAAGCTTTTGACTCCCTCGGTTATTGTAAAAGGATAAGCCTGTTCAAGCATGACGGTTGGTTGGTTTTATGGCCACATTCAAACATTTATATTAGATGATACATTAAACATGGCAGTTCATTTTCTGTTTAAACAACAGAGAGGACTAGTCTGAGTCTCTCTTTCTAGAAGATACCCAGAGGGGACTTTATATGATGCGTTACTGTAGAATCAAAACAAATGCTGATTTTAAATCTAAAACCCTGCCAATGACCTGTGACAGAAACACTTCAAAATAACTCTGTTCCTGCAGTTCACCTTGATGCTGCTGCATGTCTGACCTAGAGTAATGCATGTTTGAACTGCAGCTCACAGCATGGAGATCAATGCTCATTAGATCACAGCACAAAACATCTGTTTGTGCCCTACAAATGGGCATACTATAGTAGTCCAGCAAAGACAAAAGACACACACACACACACACACACACACACACACACACACACACACACAACTCAACTGTTCTACCAAACAAACACTGTCACACTACCAACATGTGGACAGAGAGAGGAAGATACAACCAGACCACACACTGACAAGCAGAGACACACTCACATGCACCCAGCTGGGCTGCAACAAACTGTATGAAATACTGGCTTGTTGTGGTGAGTCACAGTCTATGTTGCCACCTACAGAGCACCTCTGTGAAGCACAGAATCACTCACTCATTCTAAATCACAGCTGAGCATCTAAGTGGCTGTCAGACAAAACCTAAAATATTTAGTCTATCAGCTGACAGCTTGTCAGGGTAATTTACATCAGACAAAAGCTCCAATGCAGGAAGAAAATGTGTCAAAGGTCCGTACATAGTAGTTCTAAGCAGTTGTTGTTTAAGTGACAGATTAAAGTTAACTGGAAAAGTTGCATACTAAAAAAAAACATTTGATTTGAGAGTGTATGCTACAGTATCTTCCCATAATGCAATACATAAAGGAAATGGAGGATCCGCTCTTAACTTGAAAAAATAAATTGTGGATGGTGGTAAAACAGCTCAGAAAAAAATACAATCTCTGAAAAATCATTTAGCTGTCTGTTCATAAAGCTTACTTGATAGTGATATTTCATAATTGTGGTTTGATTGAAGTCTTTTATCATTTTCTGTTAGTGCAAAATAATGTCTTGTGTACTACATGGGGGGAAAAACAGTACTATACTGTGAGAATTAGTAGTGCATACTATATACAGAGCAATAAGTATGTACTATAAAGTAAGACAAATGTATTCAGGTGTGTTCCTGGGTTTTATAAGTTATGTTTAAGGCATCTGTCTAATCTACATCATCCTACAGCAGGCTACAGTACATGAGGATAAAGAGCCTTGCTCAACGGCACATGTCAAGCCATGTAAGAGCATGTTTGGTACCATCAATATATAACAGGGAGATGAAATAACAGTAGAGATAGCAGCAGCACAGAGAGAGAGAGTAACCGTAAGAGTTTGAGGGTCACTTGTTAAAAGAGACACTAACCTGACCTATGGCACCCTGGTGGCTAAATCCCACTCTGACCTTGATACACACACTCACTCACAGATTTCAAAGCCAACAGCAATTAGAGTCAGCTCAGGGTTCCTCCTGTTCATGGTGAACCTGTGCCAACTGCTGGGGCCCCACCCACATCTGTGTAGCAGAAGGCTCGCAGCTGATTGGCTGCACGGTTGGGTCCTACCAGTAACATTTCACCTGATAGGTCCTTACACACTCAGCCAGTAAAACCAGTGCTTGCATCCCTGAGACAAGTGTGTGGATGCTCTCAGCTGATTGGCCCTCAGCTGGGAAGGTGTGTGCGCGTGCATGCGCATGTGGGTTCCATGTGTGTGGGTGTACACACATAGGTGTGCTAATAAAGATGAAACACGTGTGGTTGCTTTGTAAATCCAGTGATCAGATATGTGTCGCAATTAAGTATCGTGACGCTTATAACAATTATGCACGTGTAGTCTGGTTTCCATGACAACACCTCTTTTTCTCTGCAGACAACCTCCACGTGACACATCACAGAGCGAGCTGGAGACGAGCGAGCTGGAGACAGAGATGTTAGCTGGTTTCAAATCAAAGCCTTCTCGCAGTGTATTAACGGCTGTATATGTGCTGATCTGAGAGCAGCCGCTCCTCTTGTGTCGGCCAACAGGTGACCTGCCGGTCAATAAAGGCGCGTGGTCCTGTGATACACCTTTTGTGCTGCGGTCACATGCACATCACAGGCCTCTGCATGAAACTGCGCCAGTGAAACGAACAGTACGCCCGTTAATAGGATGTTTTGGCTTATCTTGCTATATCCTTTAATATCCCATAATGATGCGCAGTGGAATCACAGCAGTCTGCGCTTTATTGTGCAGCAAACAAGCAACGCATGCTTCTGCTTACCTCATCTTTCCTCTCCTGTCCGTTTATATGAGATGAATAATGTTTTCTGTGTGCTCGGTGCTTTGTCCTTGAGTTGAGTTCTAGTTAAAGGATCCAGTAGCAGCAGCAGCACCTCTGGGTGTTTTATTAAAAAAAAACAGCGATGCTGCCAGCGAAGCCTGCAGCCGGCTGGATGTGCAGATGTTGAGGGTGGAAAAGGCGACAGGGTGTGGAAAATGCTGCACGGATGCCCACAGTTTTAAAGGTCTGGCTTTTAAAAAATAAGAAATGAAAATGTTATCCGGTGTCTTGTCAGGCGGCTGGTGGTTCGGCCGAGGCCATTTCAGAGGGAAGCACGCCACTGTCCGCAGGACGAGAAGCCGGGCGGAGTGGCTGACAGCGGCTTCTGAGGTGCCATCTTTTCCTCCCTTCAACCACTGGGAGGCTGGATGGACAGAGAGAGAGAGAGAGAGAGAGAGAGAGAGAGAGAGAGAGAGAGAGAGAGAGAGAGAGAGAGAGAGAGAGAGAGAGAGAGAGAGAGAGAGAGAGAGAGAGAGAGAGAGAGACGGCTGCTGAAATATCAAGTCTTGGTGGTTTTGCTGCACGGTAGCGCCCTCGGTCTGCAAGCAGCTGCCGTGCAGGCAGGTATACCGCACACCGTCATAAGTTATGTCAAAATTAAATAATATTTTTTTTGTCTAAATAAAAATAACACTCATACTGTTCTAAAATTATTTTAAATGATTACCACAAATACTTTAAGCCATTAAGACCCTGCAGAGATAGTATTGTATATATTCTTTATTATAGTGTGTGTGTGTGTGTGTGTGTGTGTGTGTGTGTGTGTGAAACAATAATCTGATCTTGTATTTTGAGTGTGTGAATGAATATTTTTTATATTTCTTTCCGTCTGATATAATGAATAAACACTTAATTAAAAGCTATTGTTCTGTCATAGCTACTTTGTCTTATATGTCCTCCCATCCATTTTCCCTTCTTATAACTCTCACTGCTGACTTAAGGTATAATACGGCATGCTGCTGTACCTAATTATACAGTATTTGGCCTTAATAGACGAAACTGTAGCCTATACTGTATAAAAGAACAGACAGAGTGTACAGTATGTGGCGCACACACCTGTCAGTTGCCAGGATCGACCAGCTAACATCTGTCTCTGTCTGCAACAGCAGCTGCTGCTCCCTCACATGGAGGACAGACAGGCTCAGATAAATCTCCACTGAGGATCAGTTCATCTGAGGTTTTCTCAAAGACTAATGTTATTATGAAACACTAGTGTTGTGTGTTTGAAATGACGCAGATGTGTGCATATTTGCATAAAAAAAGAAGAAAAAAAAAGATTGAAGCCACACACATCTATCTAGCTGGATGTCAGGGCCAGGGCATAAGTGAGTGTTAGCGTCAAGAAAGAACTTAAACAGATCAGGGTACTCAGGGTAGTGGTGGCCTAGGGGTTAAAGAAGTGAGCCTGTGACCTGGAGGTTGGTGGTTCAATCTCCAGACCAATAGGAAAAACAATTTGGGTGGGGAAAGTGAAAGAGCAGCGCTCCCTCATTACCACCACAGAGGTGCCCTTGAGCAAGGCCTTTAACCCCAACTGCTTCAGTGGCCAGCAGATCAGACTGTGGTTGTACTGGGCAGCTTCCAGGTATGAATGTGTGAATGTGACAGGTTGTCATTGCAAATGAGACTTTTTTTCTCAATCGACTTACCTGGATAAATGAAAAAAAAAATACAGGTCAATGTATTATGTTGTTGTATTACTGCTGTCAATTTGCTTTGTTAAAAGCTTGCATAAGATCTCTCTAGACTAGAAAAATATACAATTAAATATATGTAAATTTATTTTAAATGTTTTTTCTTTAGTTTTGAATCATAAATACAATTGTTAAGTATACAATTGTACCATTTTATTTGACAATGCAGGCTTATGCCACATCTCAAGCATTAAATCAAACCTAGTGTGGTTTGCCTTCTCACCAGCAGAGGCCTTCCTAATTTTCAAAGAGCACAAGAATTTCCACTCAGGTCATACTGGGCAGCCACACATTGGCTTGGCGATCATGAAAAAGTTCAGCTTGTGCTGTGAAGGAACTTTTATTTTATTTAGTTGATATGGATTTCCTTGTGCAACTTTAATATTCATAGGATGTTACCTTTTTCTGATGACCCTGTTTGGGTCTGTGGTCTTTATCTCCACAGGAGGGCGCTGAGGCTGTGTTCACTTGGAGCTTACATCACATCACAGTGACATATCACTCTTAGTTTATTTCCAAACAAGTTTCTACATTGTCAGGATGTATGCTCCTAATCAGTCCAGTCTCCAAGTTTAGATCAGTGAAGATTGTTATATATATATATATATATATATATATATATATATATATATATATATATATATATATATATATAGATGTCACAGCGAGGGGGCTGCCTCACAGGATGGCACCCCAAGCAGTTGGGGGTTCGGTGCCTTGCTCAAGGACACCTCGGCAGTCCCCAGGAGGCAAACTGGCACCTCTCAAGCTACCAGTCCACCCTCTGTACTTGGTCCCCATGGGGACTTGAACTGCCAAATCCCCACAGACTAACTAACAGAGTAACTGCCTGTGTGGGAATGTAATAGGATGTGCTTAATAACCATAGCATACCTTACCTTAACATACATAGTCCACTTTTGACTCAATATTCATTGGAGTGAATCAAATCCTAAATGTTACTTACAGTGGGAGTGGAAAATGTTGCACCCGGCACAGCTAGCATTTTCCATAAGTCTTCATTTGACTGTTTATGCAACTGAAAAGGTTATGGCACATGATTTTCAGCAATTTCCTGCTCATCAAAATGTTCAGTGGCCATTTATACCCTGCAGTCACTTTGTAAAGACTGTTCCCATCATCAGAGAAGGGCTTTAACGCCTGATTAAGGTGACTGCACTTTTCTTGCTCTCCAGGGGGCTGATTGGACCTAAACACGACAGGAACATGCAGCACATGGTGTACCAGGATCTCTGCTGGAATATAAACTTTTCATTTAGTCAGGTCAATAAGGTACCAGCCACAGGCAGGAACCTGCACACGCGCACACACACACACACACACACACACACACACACACACACACACACACACACACACACACACACACACACACACACACACACACACACACTTTTAGTGTAATAAAAGGAAAAGTCATCCCATTGGTGATCACAATTCTTTTATTGTTTGTCCTAAACTAGAATTAGCCCTTTTTTTTACTGATTCTGGTACACACTGTACTTCAGTTATACTTAAAGTGGAACATTAACTACAAAACAACAGGAAACATCACAGCACACAGGAATGAGACAGATTCAGTGACATCAAATACAGTCAGTGCTCAACGAAAACTACAGACACATCCTTGCTTTACAAACTTCACACATAGAATGACAAAGAAAATGTTTATACATACACACACACACACACACACACACACACACACACACACACACACACACACACACACACACAGCAGTGAGAATTGGATCTATGCCTGCTGTGGTCTTAGAGGAGGCTAAAAATGCATTTAAGCTCTCAAACTGTACTATCCTTTTAATAAATAGCCATGCCATAAAACACTTATCACAGTTACTCAAACTTGGAAATGTTTTGAAATGCTGTACACATACCCAAAAAGCAACAAAGTCAGGATGCACTAAAGAGGTAAATCCTGTCAGAAGTGCAATCATCCCCATTTTAAAATCAGATTCTCTTTTTTTTATCAACAATGAAAGAAAGTTATTCACAGTTTCTGTTCAAGTGGTTGATAGCAAAGGTGTAGCAAATCTATCTCTACCCTCAGTAACAAATCTGAAAGTACTGGCTGGGTGATTTGAGGGGGCTCTTGTAGCTGGATGTGTCCTGCACTGTGCTCTGGCTGGTTGTGGTTTTCTGCAGGTTTAAGGTGAAGGATGGGGTCGTCTTCTTTCCCTCTAGCTTGCTGCCCCCGCTTGCTTGAGGGTTGTTAGGTGTGGCCGTGGGCCCTCTTTTGGCAGGCACAGCGGCGGGGGATTTGGCGGTCTCAGAAGATCCAGTCTTTCTTGTGAGGGGGCTCAGATAGATCTGCATAGTCACTAAGTGAATGGTGAAATGAGGTGAGGAGGGTGAGTGAATAGACAAGTGGGGGGAGGCCGATCAGCGGGAAGGGTTAGAACGGAGGACGGAGGTCAGGTTAGGGTTAGAAAAAAACAAAAACAAAGGTGCAAGGGGTGAGGGGAAGGCACACAAGTCATGGTGAGATGTGACAAAAAAATGACGGATAAAATAACAGCTCAAACACAAGATAGTATAGATACGTATATTGATATGGATGAATCCTACCTTTGCAGTGTGTCACACGCCTTGTCCCTGCACAGAAACAATACAGAGAGGTCCCATTCACTTACATGCAGCAAACAATACCACTGTCACGCCAGTCGTTCGCTAAATCACTTTTCTTTTTTTCACATAGAGGCTTAATCAGCAGCTGTTTTACATTCTTGTAATGAGGCAGCCAGATGCAGCCTGGAAAAAAAACTGCAGGGAAGCAGGGAGAGTGCTCACTTACCGACACTTACTGCAGCCTCCTCGGACTTGCTGCTGTTTTAATGAGAGAGAGAGAGAGAGAGAGAGAGAGAGAGAGAGAGAGAGAGAGGGGATTTGATATGGATACAGAAGAGGACAGGAGAAGAAGAGGGAAACAGTATGAGATACAATGACACAGAAAGAGAGAGATCAGTTTCAGGTTGACCAAACAGTGAAGCATCCTATCTACTGGCAGTGTTGTAGTCAAGACCACCTAAACCAGGTCCTGACCAAGACCAGAGTGTATCGAGCCCGAGACAAGATGAAGACTTTGAGAGGTTGAGACCGAGTCAAGACAAAGACCAGACTAGTGCGAGTCCCACACTACATGCGGCAATAAAATGTGAAAAATGCTAACCTTAGGCACTCCTTAAATTGATCTGAAAGATCCACATTCCCATAACAAAACCCCACAAAAACATTTTAAGATTCTTCTTCATTCGCCGTAAGTGTATCATGAGAAATGCCTTGAAAAAAAAAAGTGGTCGATTCCAAGACGAGAGCTTCAAAAAGTGGTCTTGAGATGTACTACAACGCTGTCTACTGGCTTTGAGAATGTAATGTCCCTTTGTGGTTTGAGGTGTTTTTACAAAAAACATGATGTCAGGGTTAAAAAGAACATTGATTTGATTTAGGAACAGCTTCTCACCCTTCCGGAGGTTTCTTACAGGTGGAGGCTGCAGAGGTGGGTCGTTTAGCGGTCTTGCATGGACTGTCCTTCACGCTACCTGGGGGGCTCTTCACACCACTGGAAGAAAAAGAAAAAAAAACTATTACTGTAAGGTCATGGCTCTTTTGTTTTTAGGATTTTATTTTAAAATGCATCTAACATATACTGGGGCTGCAGCAGCAGAACGTGTCCCATCCTCCATGTTACTGTAAATAAGACTCATAAACCACACACACTGGCTATTCAATGACGGACATGAAACCTCTCGGTCCAGAGGAAATGACAAATCCAACATGTCAGCCACTAAGATGAAAGGAAACGGAACTGGTGTCACAGGATGTAACAGGATGTAACAGGATGTAACAGTGTTGATGGGAATGAAGGTGGATCAAGCTTTTACAGTAACATTAGTAATGTTTTCCCCACTGCGTCTTGGTGGCACCTTTGTGTGCCGTGCCAGTTTTATTTTTATGTCAATACTATGAAAGCAAAGAAAGGCAGAAAGGATTTCAATATTCATTTTTCTCTTTTCTAAATACTTTTAAAGCTACATTGTGTAAGAATTTCTCCCATCTAGCGGTGAAATTGTATATGACAACCAACTGAATATTACTTTCTAGCCCTTCCTCCTACGGTGGCCGAACCCAAAATTAGCTCTCTCCATCGTTTACACGCAGCTGTTCTAGCCACTCCAATATTAACTTTGGTCTTGTTGCTTTGCCTGTCGCGTTGTTGTTTTAATTCTCTTTTTCGCTTCCCTGGCGAGTAATCTCCCCCTGGCATTTGTCACGGTGCCAATAGGTGTAAGAGGGCGAAACGCTGAGGTATGTCCCTCTCTGGCTAATGTATTTTAAAGATGGAGGCGCTACATGGCTGCCGTCATTCGAGCGAGTCGCTCCTATGTATTCTGAATGATTCTGAATGTCAGATTCTACGCTTACGAGAATACTTTGATTAGTTGGTGGAAGTAATTACACATGAATGAGTGAAAGAACAAAGGTTTTTTTTGTTAAGAATCAACTCAAAAAATGTAGGTTTAAAATTGAAAAATGGTACTTTGAAAACCATCTATCTGAACATATGTGGTTTGAATTCCTTCCTTTGGAATTTCCAGTTCATTTCAAGTTGTGCAAAATATTTCACTGCTATGAATCCAACGGTATTTTATTTTATTAATACATTTCAACATTAGTTATTAGTTATATGTTAAAGTATTAACACATGACATTTAAGTATTAGTTGCCATTCACATTGGCTATTTAGTTGCTGATCAAATTAAAATGATTATGCATTATCAATTTGCTTCTATACAGCTGCTTCAGGCTCAATAAGCACTTTGCTCCCCTACGTTTCACCCTTACTGTGAAATTATTGTATTTTATTAGTTTCCCACTCAGTTCCACACAGTCTATATTCTGTGTTCTACAGTTCTAAATCACACATATTGAGTGAAACATTACTGTGAAGCCTGAGATGATTTTTGTGTTTTTACAGGTGCAACATGTCAGATGGCGAAATGTGAATGTCTCATGCATCAATTTAAACAAATTTCCTTGGAATGACATATTTCTGGAAACTGTTAGAATTTAAAATAGTGCTGTGGTTTTGAACAATGCTCGGCTGCAGACATGTAACTGTAATAATGAACCCACTGTGGTGTTCACTGGGGTTTTTTGAATATGTTTTACTTTAAATCTATGTGATGAATACATGCAAAAGACAATCAATGAAAATAGATATGGCAACAGCTGGATGGGAAGCAACTGTTACAGGAGGCAACGAGTGATGAAAAAAAACGAAGCGGACATCAATGTGAATGAGAGAGAAAGACGTCAGAGGGTGAGATGAATTAGTGGAGAGAAAAGCTGAGATGAGAGTGGCGAGAAACCCACTGCTGCGAATGATGATGGTGGTGGTGATGATGATGATGATGATGATGATGATGATGATGATGATGATGATGATGATGATGATGATGATGATGATGATGACGCTTCTCACTTCATCCTAACACTGAACGGACAGCCTTAAGTGAATGGTGATTTACCTCTCTCTATGCAATTATATCAGCACACTCCAGATATAGCAGCAGCACATTAAGGTACCTCTGAGAAAACCTATCGTGCTCTCTGACTAATGCTATCTAATGACCCCATCATTTGAAAGAGCGGAGAATGGTTTGCTGCTTTATTGCTTCGAAATAAAGGTGAGTGTTTGGAATAATTATTGCGCATCCATGTGCGCCGTTTCTTGAATAATGGAGGGTGTCTGCTGATTGCTTTTGCACATTAGATAATGAGAACTGAAGCTTCATTGTGAGCTGCTTCGTTAGAACTGTATTCCATTCATACTGTGTGTGTGTGTGTGTGTCAGAGATGAAAAGGAATGCCCCTGTGATTTCTTTTTGCCCCACATTGAGAAACCAATCAACAACTTTCACCTTTTTGTTTTACTGTACAAATGCTGATACAGAGCTTAACAGCTTTCTCTCAGTTAACAACCAATACAAAACATTAAAAAAAAACTATCTTTTATATTGCATGTACAGTAGGTCTTATGTCCTGTCTTGTGAGATCATGTCCTGTCTGCAGGCTAAGCAGCAGCAGCAGTGTTTTACCTGCGGGGCGGTGTTGGGCTGTAGTTCTTAGCTTGGGCGCTGGAGGGCAGCGTGGAGCTCTTCTTCAGAGAGGCAGCGCTGGAGATCACCATGGGCGGTCTGGAGGGCAGAAGTAGAGACACTGGCCGGGCTGTGCGGACATGCACACACAGGGGGGTAAGTATGATGCATGTGTCTTTGTGTATGGCGGATAATAGGGTGAACCTAATGGACTTTGTTTGTGGTAAAAGTACAGAGTTATTAGGAACTGTTTCCTAAACTGATTTTCGGAAATATTTGTCTTTGACTACAGAAACCTGATGGACTAAGAGTCCGACTGACACTAGATTTTTAGAGCTGATTCTGTTAACATTGTATAATTTGAGTATCTTTTTTCTATGAACTATATATAATTTTTATAAAAGTATTGGGACTGTAACCATTAGTTGAGTCGTTAATCAGAAGCTTAATTGGCAAGTATTTTGATGTAATCGTTTCAGTTACTTTTCAAGTCAAAATGCCAAATATTCCTAAATTTCAGCTTCTCAAATAAAGGGAGTTTTTTCCACTGTTCTTTGTCTTATATGATCGTTAACTGAATATCTTTGAATTTTGGAGTGTCGGTTTGACAAAACAAGCAATTTCACTTCTTTCCTGACATTTTACAGACCGAACGATCGATTGATTGATTACACTTAATCAAGGAAATGATAAGCAGATCAACAGATAATGACAATAATCATTATTTGCAAGGTATACATTTTAATTTTTAACTTAAAAGGTACACATCTTGGCAAGCATCCCTTAGCATCATTTAGACATGAATGTGTTAGGACAAAGATGTATGCTGAACATACAATGCATAATAAATGCCTTAATGTATGTTGACCAACTTGTCACTTATAAATCAAAAATATTGCTCTCAGTCAGACTGTAGCGCATATGTGATCAACACTGGATTGTATTCCCTCAGTAAAGCATAGCATCATTGATCCATTCCAAACACACACGCACACACACACACACACACACACACACACACAGATCTTTGCTGACCTTTAACGCCTGATGGTCTCCTAACAGCACCAGAGGCAGCAGCTGCTTGGTGCTCCTCCGATATGTTGAGCCTCTTGAGTACATCAGCCAGAGCCATCTTCAACAGCTGGATTTCATCTTCCTGCATCTGCATCCTCTGCTCCAGGTAGGTCAGCCGGTCGGCCACGTCCAAGCCACTGGCTGCCGAGCTGCGGTCATCTGAAGGATAGACAGATAGATAGATAGATAGATAGATTTACAGGTTTATGCACAGATTATGTTGTTTGTTTGTTATACAGTATTTTCGACATTACATAACTAATGACATGCTTAACATCCATTAAAATAAGCAGAGGAATCCAATGCATCCATTAGCCTCCAAACCATGTCTAAATATCTTCAAATATGCAGATTTCACAGAACAAAACAAAGAGCAAACTCACAAAAACTCATAGAGCAACAGTCAGTAAGACTTTGTTAACCGACTGAGGGTGACAGTGAGATTCATTACCACACACACCACACACACCACACACACACACACACACAGATGCCAAGAAAGAAATGAATATGCAATTGACTCATACTGAAACCATACGACCGTTTGGTAGGAACCGTCCACTCACATAAGAGGACTGCTGAAGAAAAAAAATCATAACAAAAGTACTTCCACATCCAAATATCTGCTAAAACTTGAGCCAAAGCATAATTTTAATAATTTATTTATGGAATTCTACCATAAATGCTCATCTCTTTTGGCAACAAGATCAAAACATAATCAGAGAAAGGAATAAGCTCTTTAACTTCGCTTGTTCGTGCCTATGTAAGTAAGTCAGTCAAGCTAATGAGGTCACAGCACAGCTGGACACAGCAGATCATCCACCCTGTCATTCTACAGCATGTAAACAAAGGTAGCAGAGAACACATCTAAAACACTGTCACTAACACACTATCATTTCTCTTTCAATCAATATCTACTTGGTATATTTCCTTTTACTGCTACAATCATCAGTCCAACACAGTAACAATAGTTCAGAGGTGGATACCGTGGGAGACAATGGACACTGATGAGTAGTCAGGGTTCCTCTGCTGGCCAGTTGGGCCCTCCTCCACGACACCCGACGTCTTCCTCCTCTTCCTCTCCTCACGCGAGCAGCACACTCTCTCGCTTCTCTTTCCTCCTCTGGCTCCAGTCAGATAGGCCGGCTCTCCCTCCATCTGATTTTGCTCCACTGGCTGGTGTCCACTAAGATCTTATCTTCTTTGCTCCACTTATGTCTCACACACACTCACAGAGCTGCCTTTCTGGTGTTTTGTCCGCCTCTGTTTACAGCATCCAAGTAGTATTACAGTATCTGCAGTATGTTTTGATCCTCTCACGTTTCCTTGGTGGTCGCCTGACACACTCTGGGACACAGTGATGTGTATGACAACGCTTAAAGCCCTTTTGCTCAGGGTGTTCGCTTATATAAATGTGGGGGTGGGGTTGATAATGCTTAAAAACTCAGTGGTCATCCAATTCAGCCTAAATTGTCTGTGCACGTGTGTGCATGTACTTGCATGTGTGTGTGTGTGTGTGTGTGTGTGTGTGTGTGTGTGTGGGTTTGCAGACTACAATGATAATCCCTCAGACTGAGCCTCTTTGGCCACGCCCCCACACATAAACCCCATGTCACTATGAGAGATGGAGACACTGGGAGGAAACAGCAGAGATAAACCTGATATGCGGCCTGTTCTTGTGTTGCGCCGCAGTAAACATCTTCATGTTCATCCACAGAGTTATATACAGTAGGTTACAGTGCAGGCAAGCATGAGTAGCTGGAAGGATGAATTTAGCTAAAATTATTGGATACACATTTGAGAAAAGACAAATGGTTGATAAATCAGGCCTAACTTAAAGTAATGGTCAAACTAAAATAAAAAATCGATGCTTGAAAAGTCCAGCCCCTACCACTTGATGTTGTAGTTGAAGTGTGAAAGCTTAACTAAACCTACAGACCTAAACATTGACAGTTTAGCCATATGAAAAAAAAAACATTTAAACATCCACTATTATATCTAGGTTTAAATCATTAATAGTTAACATCCAGTTTTAATGATCACATTTGGAACATGATGGGTGTTGTTGATTGTTGGAGTACTTGATTTCTTGTGACAGGGATGTGGGAGTAGCTTACATCTGACAAAAAAGGTTGAGAACCTCTGAATGTAACTGTACTCAACTGCATGATGCTATGATAACATTTCCAGAGTTAGTTTCTATGAAGCCTCAGAACTTGCTGTATAGTTTTTCTGAGGTGCATGTTATACAAAATCTCAGTTCTTAGGAATATGTAACTCTTTGGAGAAATGAGTTTTTCCTCCTATCAGAGATGATCTGCCGTGGGCAAACACTTTCAGTGTTATCATTCGAGCATGCAACCAGCAGTAATATATCTCTCACGGAGAGTTGTGGCTCTGTGTGTAGGCCTGTGCTTTTCTGTTTCTCCTCTTGTCCTGGATGTGATGACATCCTCGTGCCACCTCCACACACCCCATGTGGGATTAAGATTAGAATAGCACATAATCCCAGTGCTGTAAAAGGGAATTAGCAGCCCAGAGCTCAATCTCTGCACTCACTCAGCTATACAAAGAACAGGCAGGCTCCCTGGACGCCTTTCATGCAAATGTAAACACACAAACAAGCTCACATTAAGTCTATCTCTGCACCTGCATCACGCATACATTCACACATGTACACACAGCCAGTTTCAAAATTCATATGTCTATTATACATTTTAGCAGAATGAAAATACATGAAGGCATAACTCCGAGAAGCAGCAGTGTTTTAATCTCTGCTCCCAGATGGTGTTTCTTGAATGAAGGAACAGCATCTGTCTGCTCATATGCAGCACCCTGCATGCTAACATATACAGGCCATGTGTGCAAAAGCAATCTTTCACACATTAGTCCACTGTTACTAATATCCCTGAAGGGGACGGGGCATTTCCCTAAATCTCCTCAGCCGACGCACATTCCGTAACACCCACAGTTTGACTGTGTGCCATGTGATACGTTGGATATGTATAACAGGACTAGTGTTTAAATTGAACTTGCTTGTTTTCAAATAAAGCATTGTACGGGTTAAGTGAAAATCCATAGTGCCAATTTCAAATGAGGACAAGATGAGGACAAGAAATGTGGCTTTTCGTTCACTATATTCATAAGGTTATTCAACAGGTTGTGAAGAGCTATATAGAGTACAAAGTGCAGTTAATCTATTTTACTATTTCTGCCCTGATGAGGTCAAAACCAGCATTTTTTTAACCAATTTGGCTGAATAAATAAAAGCTGTTCATATAGCCTTTCTCCTTGTTCTGCCTAAACGTGTCTAAAGGATGTTTTCTTTTTGTCAGTAGGTTCTGGAGGGCTTTATAATTCTAATATAAATCACTAAATATATATACGTATAGCAGTTTTTTGTAAACCTTTCAACTTACTTCACTACACATACACTTCACGTTCTTTTTCTTGTTTTCCGGTGACAAATCTTTCAAACCTGTGCAAACTCATACATGCATGCACACCCGGTTTGTGGTAAATTGCAGGAGGTGTGTACTTCTGTGTCTTCTTGTTGATAACAAGTAAAGATGCATTTCATACAGGACGCTTTAAAGGGTCAGTTCTGTTTGGTTACTTGCCCCTCATAGTATCCAGCAGTTAGTTTGCGTTTGATTTGTACAGGTTTTAAGATAATCATCTCTTAGAATTGAACATTTTAAACATATCATTATGCTTTGAGCACCAACAACAAAATCAAACAAAGTTGCATTCACCTCCATTGTATTGGGGCAGAGGTGGAATAAAACTGGACCGTCTGCATAGCTAGCTACATACCACAGGACGTAAATAAGAAAACATATTTCTGTCATTTGGGTGAGCTGACCCTTAGCATCTAAACTCACTCAGCTGTCTACCTGTCATGAAGTCAGTGTCAGGTGCCAGCAGGCAGTCACTGTTGTAGTTCTCCTTCAGCGAGGGCCTCCCCAGCATGTCGTGGGCCGTCTCCTCCATCCCCACGCCCTGGTCCACCAGCTCCTCCATGTGTGTGTGTCCCTCTTCTACCCCTGCTGCCATGGCCCTGACAGAGTGTCGGAGTGAGCCTGCGTGCTCCTGCTACGTCTCCTACGCTTCACTGCTGGGTTAATTCACCTTCACTAAACCACCAGTGGCCACCACCTCTCGCTCTATCCCTCCCTCCCTCCCTCCCTCCTCTCCCCACTGCTGTCCTGCGAGGAGTGTGTGCAGGGTGCAGGGAGAGGGTGATGTCACTCAGAGGACAGATTAAGGACCTGGTAAGCCATCTGAAGCTCAGAGGAGGACAAGTAAGAATGTGTGCGAGAGAGTGCTCCAGTGTGTCGACAGGGGTCAGGGAGGCCTCACACAGCGAAAACATCTTCACATTAAAGGCCCCAAAATAACTTCCGGTAAGATAAGCTACTGCTTTGAGGAGGAAACGAAGAGTAACAATGACTGACCTGTGTGCTGAGAAAACACGCATGCACGCACACGCACGCACGCACGTGCGCGCACACACGCACACACACGCACACACACACACACACACACACACACACACACACAGCAGGGTGGGTCCCGCAATTTGTTGTTGCATACAAAGATGCAGACAAGCGCACAATTACACTCCTAAAAAGAGCTTACATCAGGCTGCCATCCGGTGTGGCCAGCCCCGGTGAACTGTAAGGATGATGAGATTCTGAGATTAGGGAGCAGAACTTGATTAATTATAGTCATCAAGAGGACAATAAGCCGGACGTGGTAATTAGACCAACAGAGTAAGACAACAGGAGCCGATGAAAAGCCAGTTAGGCGATTGTGTCCGGGTCTCCCCCAGTGTAAGCTGGCTTTCTGTCTATTTTGCATTCGCTGGATTGATTCTTTCTTTAGCAGATGCTTCTCTTTGCTGATCTGTCAAAGCTTTCTAGCCACATAGCGGAGATCCTCCATCCCCCAGAATGTAAAAAAAAAAATTGCTTTGCACTACATTTCTTTTTACTGACGTCTCACAAAATCATAATGAAAAATAGTAAAGCATGGTTGTCTATAGCCAGTGATCTGATGTCAATGGGACATGCTGTATGTTAACTTTAAGAAAAACAGAAGCGGGGGTTTCTGTTCCTCTCATTCTCACTTCTCTTGTTTTTCTCTTTATTCCCATCTCATGTCTTCTCACCCAGTCATACTTCCTGTTATGTCTGTATGCTTTTCTCTGTTTACTGTACCTACATGGAAATGTATATACGTGTGTCTATGTATCTATTGTTGATTTTCCCAGAAGTACAACTACAGTCATCATTTTTGCCATGATAGGATTGCTGTTGACGTTAATAATATAGCAATCTCAGGACACAATATGTGGTCCCATTTAAGAAGAAAATAAGTAATAAAAATTGGTTAGATAAAACAACAGAAGAGAAATGTAATGGAAATAATAAATTAAGATGTGGCAGAGAATATAACTCACATTTAAAGGATGATGCAGGAGTATAAATAGGCTCAAAACCTGTGAATTTAGCTCATTATGTTGTTATTATTCAAGATCTATCAATCACCGTATATAACATACAGTACCTGTACATACATACCTGTACATGCTGGTGTGTCGACATTCTTCATTTACTATATCATTATTTTTCTTATTATTCACCTGTGCAATTCAGTGTACTGTATGCTAAAGTTGCACTAACCATGTACATATATTTTACTATCATGGTTTATATTTAGAGTATAGGTCCTTGTTCTCATCAAGATGGGAGTTCTTTACTTAACTGTATATTTTTATTTTATGTTTTCTAATTAGCGTCATCCTTATGTATGTTTGTTTTGTTATGTGTGACTTAGCTGCTACACTATATCTCTCTCTATTTATCTATCCAGCTTCTTCTATCTTTCTAATGAGAATGCATACAAGTGTGGATAGTGTATACTGGTACTCAAATGAAATGTGAAATAAGTTGTAGCAAGACCATTTGGGGTAAAAAAAAATAAATAAATTGAATCAAGTAAAAGTACAAAAGTAAATAATTGTGACTAGTGTGTGCTCATGAAATTTTTTTTTTTTTCAAATCAGAGTACACAACTTTATGACAAACTTACTCAATTACATGTATTTTTAAGTTATTTTAAAACTTCTACAGGAATGTAAGGATTAGAACAGCCAGAGCCTGAATGCCAACACAATAAAATCTTACCGGCCACATGGTTTTAACCGACAGTGAAGGTTCATATACACCACCAAGCAGCCAATAGTCTCACAGCAGACTGCTGCACCTGAGAGGCCTCTGAGTTCAAAGTGTGCAGCTAGTTATTTTATTATGAGTCACTAATCGGCTGCTCTGGCTGCGTAACAGACACTATGGACCTGTGGGTGTGTGTGTGTGTGTGTGTGTGTGTGTGTGTGAGCTGGACATTCCTAATGCCTTAAGGTCTGGACAGGGATAAAGGCCAAAGACAGATAATGACTCTGCTGACAGAGGACCTGTTGGGAGAGGCAAACATGGGAGAGGGACAGGAGAAGATTGAAAGCGGTCTCTTGCTGTAGTAAAATGACCAGGCGACAATGTACTGTATGCCATTTGGTGCCTCAATGAAAAGGTCAAAGAGGGGTGGACCCGGACCTGTGCATGCCGTCTAACTGCTGACCTCCTGTGGAGATTGTACAGTATATTAACAGTTGCTTGCTGGAGGAACTTTATGGACTTCATATTAATCACATGCATTGAAAACAGCTTCCCTTTTACACAGTAGAATGTTATATAGCATAGAAAGACACAGGTTTGTATGTACACTGGAGTCAAATGTAATTAGAAAAAAATATCCACACAGAATTTTCACAAAGGACTTAAAATTTATAAATATTCTTTCAATGGAACATTAAATCAGTAGGGATGTTATATAATTCTTCCAAAAGATCCAAGAGCTTTTCAGAGAGCATGACAAAGTGACAATAATCTGATACACACATTGCTTCTCTACTCCAAAAAAATATCTAGACTTTTTACTGTATATCCCCCGTTTTTTCCAAATATATCAAAATATATGTTGACAATAAGCATCAATACAGACCACACAGAAAGCAGAATCTCATGGGTTGGGCAGGTGCTTCTGTTTTTTTGACTCATGGAGTGAACACACTCAGTACAGGTCACTCAGTGTTTGACCCCTGCCACTGTGGATACCCATAGGTACACAGAAACTGACTCTTCCCGAGTGCTGGCCATGCCTTGTTGTCATGGCAACGAAGGATGCAACCGTATCCATGCAAAGCTGCTAGGAAAGTCACATAAATAATAACATACAATCTAGTCCATGCTTCTTTTTTTTTGCAGGGCTGGCCAGCACTTGGGAGGATGACTCATGGCAACTTCCTTCACTGAGCTTTTTTCATCTCCTTTTCCAGGAAGCTACTGCATCACTCTCAGTAGCCAAAAAGATAAGGGTGCAAGGAAAGAGAACAAGGAGAGGAATGGGATGTGGCCATGAGACTGTTCCGCACACATAGGATTCCTGCCCTCTAGGGGACAAACACCGTCAATGCACATCTGGGAGAAAGACTGAGAAAGGCAACGGTGGCCAGCTGATTTGGATGGTGGGAGAAGCTGTTCAGCAAATCCTCAACTTCACCTACTCATTATTATTATAATTCTTTAATTTCCTCTCAGCCCACTGGAAAACCTTGACATTTTAATGATTTAAAAAAAAAAAAAAGGGACCGTATGGAAATGATTAGGTTGGGGAGGTAAATCTTGTCTTTTATTTTATGAAAAAGCAAGGCCCTCCATGTTTTTTTTCTTTGGACCCTCACTGTAACTTACAAAAAAAACCAGTATAAACTCCTCTCAAGATCTTAAAATAACGTATAAACATAAAGTAGGGAAATACAGTCACTCTCTGTTAATGGCGATTTGAGCAACGCAATATTTTCACTTTAGAAGATACGTAAAAAAAGAAAAAAGAGAACACCCTCCCTGCTCTCCCAACAAATAAAGACTATCGTCAATTAATCAAAAAAAATTTCATACAGTCCCTAATTTCTGACACTTACTGAAAACCCTTTATAATATTGGGCTAGGGTTAGAGAAGAGAAACTGACCTGAGGAGATTTTCTACCTGGAGGCCAGAGGACGTCCCGTCCTGTCTCAGGTGTACGGTCTGTCTCTCCCCTAATAGGACGAATCAATAACAGCTCAGGTGACCATGTTGCCACGGCATTCTCCCAAACGTCACACTTAAGGTCAGTCAGGTTAGGCAGGAGAGCCAGAAGTCGTCTCTTCCCACAGGTCTCAGGTCAGATTTGACTTTTAGTATCTCAAAGGGGAACCAAATCTGACTGTGAGCCGCGGCCACTTCTGCTCTCCCTGTCTGCCAGGGTGTGCTTTGGTCTGCTCTCCACCCCGCCGACAACTAAATGATATCAACTAAACAACATTTACATCTCTGTCAACAACCGCCACTTAACCATTTCATTTCTAAATTTATAAGTTACAAATAAACAGAAAGCATTTCTATCCTGGAGTGTAAAGAAACAGGATATAGTTAATCAATTAGACACAGTATTTCCAAATAAGTTAAATTGAAATCTTAATATATTGTATTGTGTACTCCATTTAAATATTTTTTTCTTACTTTAAATATAATTATTACAGATCTTGCAAAAATACTACACTGTGCATTGGCTGTCTGCTTGTTTAAAGAGTGCCCGGTGCTTCCTGGATTCAGATATGTACACTTCATTAAAAATGGCCTTTAAGGGAGTTTCTCACTGCCTATTATCTATAACCTTAGGTCATATGACGGCATCAAGTCCCTTTATTTTCCTCTCTTTCATTTGGTCAAATCTCAATTAATGCTGTGATGACTTCAAACTAATTTGAAATAAAATTTAAAAAAATGAATGCATATTCTTTTTTTGATTTGTTAAGTTCCTTTTCCCTCCTTTTTTCAAAAATAGTTAAGTCTAAAAATATATTACATATGCCATCTTAGGAAATCGACATAATAAAATATTCTTAATAAGGAGAAATTGTAAAGTAAGAGAATATATATTACCTCTTTGAAGAATCTGGGTGTTAATAGAAATACAAAACCCAATTATCAGGATTTGATTTTGTTTTGGGTTAGGAGTCATGCTGCTCAAATAGAGGAAACAGTTAAAGATGGCTTTAGAGTGTTAAAAACTTTTTTACCGCTTATCCAATGTTGAAGAAAAGGGCGTTTGCAGTGTAGGAAAGCAATCGGGTACTCTTTGTGTTTTATAAAAGGAACACACACTCCGACACTACTTGCTTTCTGAGCGACAGTAAAACACTTGCAGGTTAAAAGGCAATGAATGAGTGTGGCTGAAATCCACCATGACTCAATTAAGTATCGAACGCCCTCCCACGCATTCCCACCCACAAACCCTCCCCCTTCAATCCAAATACACGTCTAACATGGTGCTACGTTTGTCCACACAGCGCGTCAGGCCTCCATCCAGATGCCTTTTTCAAATCAAATCAGATTAACAGTGTGGATAGATACATACATACTGTATATAAGTATGTCAGAGCTGATTAAAAAATCAAATGGAATGACTCTAGTAATATATATTTATTAGTGCTGTCAAACGATTAAAATATTTAATTAATTAATCGCATTAATGTCATAGTTAACTCACAATCGCAAATTTTTATCTATTCTAAATGTCCCTAGATTTCTTTTTGTCCAATTATTTTTTCTCATTTTAATGCTCTTATCAACATGGAAACATGGATCGGCTTGCTTTGTGCTTTTGTCGCCTGGCTTTGACGAGGGGGCGGAGAATTGGCATCAGCTGTGTGCTTGGCCATCAAGTGGTATTTCAGACTGGACGTGCTGCGATGATAGCTCAGTTCACAACGACAAAACACACACATCACCTTGGTCTTGTCAATGGAACCATTTGGCAACTTTTAAAAAGTAAACTTTCCAATCAGAATCTTATTGGCATCCATTTCGGCGTCTCGCGCTAGATCCGGTGTGGTGTTGTAGTTTTTCTAACGTTACTAGTTGTTGGAACAGCATGTGAAAAAAAATTACAAAGTTTGCTATGCCAAAAAGAACGTTAATCTGGCAATAAAAAAAATTGACGCCGTTAAAATGGGTTTGCGTTAACGCTGTTAATAACACGTTTAACTGACAGCACTAATTAATATATATATATATATATATATATATATATATACACACACACATACACACACATCTATATCTACATATATATCACTGTTTCCTTCTCTATGAAACACACACACACACACACACACACACACACACTATGTTCCCCCAGGTAAGACATTACTAGCTTTAAAAAAAGTTAAACACATTTGTTGTAATTAAGGAATGGATTAGTGCAATATGCTGTAATAAAGGGGACGAGGGCAGATGTGCTGACAAGGAGGAGAAGTGCGAGGGAGGAGACGGGGACTCTGACTTGTGTGACATCCTTTGGTTTATCTTCAGGGGGACGAGAGGGGAGGAGGAAAATAACTGGTGTGGATGTAGAATTAGAACGGGTAGAATAGAAACATTGCGTTTCAGGATGCAACTCGAGCAGCTAGAGCACAGCAGAAGGATGACATGAGAAGTGCACTGTGTTTCTGACCGGTTTAGAGCTGCGACGATGAGTCGATTGATTGATCAGCCGATCGACTGGAAATTAATCTGCAACTATTTTTGGTAATCGGATAATCATTTTAGTCATTTCTTGAGCAAAAGTGCCAAAAATGTGCTTGGTCCTGGCTTGTTAAATGTGAAGATTTGATGCTTTTCTTTGTCATACAAGTTGGCTAACTGAATATCTTTACGTCACATTGGGCTGTGGGAAAATATACAGCGCAATTTCACTATTTTGTGACACTTCATTGACAAAAAAGATTAGAAACTAGTTAGAAAAAGATTAAACAATAATGAAAATAATCATTAGTTGCAGCCCTGAACCGGTGCGTTTTGTCCAGAGACCACGTCGTAGCTGTCAGTCAATCTTTTTTCTTGGGATTACAGTACACCTGTTCTACCACTTCCAAGCTGTACAGTATGTGGTGAGACTAGCTGCCTAAAGCTCTACCTGCAAGTCATAAGGCAAGTCACAGGGAACAGCTGAGGTGAAAAATAATGCAGACAAACAAACAGAAAACAATGGCCGATGTCCCTCGTTTTGATAACCTTCACAGGGCTCAGGAGTGTCTCAACTCCTCAGTAAGGGCTCTCTCTAGTGGACCGTTAGAAGAGCCTCTCTAGAACAAGGCTTCTTCAAGCCAGGACTGAGGCTGAGATGCAAGTTTGAAAATGTGTGTGTTTTCACTACTAGAGCCATTGTTAGTGTCCTGACCAGAGTTTCAAAAAGCCCTGCTCTGGAATCGAGTTTGGCGAGGAAAAATCTTTTTCACAAACCCCGTTTAGGTACAGTATTTTAGTTTGCGCAAAGCATCACTCGAGATGAAACTGTTTCTGTAAGTGTCAGTGCGCTGTGGCACACAGAAAGAAAGGAACGGGCGAAGAGAACTCCGCTTCCTCTAAAGCTGCTTGTTTGGTTCGATTGCCTGAAAGCCTCCTAAACAAAAAAAAAAACATCACACATACCCACATTGATCCATTTAACCACACTTGCTCTCTCTTCCACACACACACACACACACACACACACACACAACTGAGACAAACTAAAATCAGGAGAAATAAGATGACACTCTCCATTAGCTGCACCTTCACCCTGGCTGGTTGAACACCGCTAACATTGAGCTGACAGTGCAGGCTTGCGTTCCCCCGGAAGCACCTTAGCGCCGGACCATTCCGAGCCATTGGCTTACAAATGGAACAAACATGATTGTTGTGCTAAGATGCTTTGGGAGAAACGCAGTCCCGACAGTAGCCCAGTTTAGCCTTGTGTTCAGCATTCCTGGCAGGGGGGGGGCGCACACACACACACACACACACACACACACACACACACACACACACACACCTCCATGTAACCTCAGAGAGTTGTGGAAGCGGAAAATCCAAGCTGATGAATGAATTCTCCCATCCTCGCTCTTCCAAACCAGGAAATATTGGTGCTCTGACTGAGATGGATGCATCTATCACATTGGAACCCCTCTGTAGTCAGCTAAAGGGATCTGTGCTTCATAATGTGTCCAACACTTTTTGCTTCATCTGTCCCTCTCCAAAAACCAGCCCCACCCCATCGTCCCCCTTCCCTCTGATCATGACCGTCCCCAGCAGAAAAGACAGGGGTGTTCAGTCCTTCAGCACCCCCCCCCCCCAAAGCAAAGTTATGATTAGTTAATGGGTGCGACGCCTCTTCTACCCTCTACTGCAGGTTCTTCAGGATGCGTCCAAAGCGGAAGTCGTAGACGTGCCTGCAGAGATACACCAGCTCGGGGTCGACGTCTGTGGGCACACAGCGGTGGGAAGGGGGGGCGAAGTCGGGGCAGCAGGGCACCATGCTGGCGCTGCCAGGTGGGGCGCCTTCGGCACGCCGCTTCACCAAGGCACAAAATCTAAAAAATGAAATTAAAAAAATAAATAATCAAAAGGTGATACTCAGCCCTACTATCTACTAATCAAGCACAAATCAAATAGTATCGTCATGCTGCTGTGCCTTTATTTGAAAATAACGAGCAACTGAACAGAAATTTAAAAATGATGTCTAAGCAAATGATCGTTGTGTTCCCTCGATTCATTAACAGTTGCAGTGTCACCGATGTGTGATAAAAAAAAGTCAGAAAAACAGGCTTCCATCTATCGCAGAAGCAGAGGTGTTAATTGAAAAAGAAAAAAAAGAAAAAAACTTTTTGCTAACGTCTAATGCCGGAGTGTATTCCTGTTTGTTTGTGTACTCACCTACAGTACTGAGCTAGTGGGAGAACGTAGCATCTGTCTTCTATGCAGGCCACACTATTTTCATCCTGATGCCGAGAGGCGAAAATCTCATTCTGAAACCAACAGTGGGTGTACAATGTCACATCAACACAAGTGTCTCCTACAGTGCTGGCTGAGGGCTGAAGAAATAACACTTTTCTAAAGTGAGCACAGAGGAGGCCGTAATTGTTCATGTGCAATAGGACTGTGCTTCTGCGTTTCCAGCACACACAACAAACCCTGCTCTACATAACACATGCCGTAGACAGCCGCTGTGAACAGAAACATGAGTAGGGTTTCACTTTCTAACAGTGAAATTGGTGTCCTCTCGTACCCTTTGTTAGTGCAGGACTGAGGTGGAAGAGATATCATCATTTGGCATTGTGGTTAGTGCTACCCAACTTTCAACAGTTTCAGGGCTGCTGAGGGAGAGATAATAATGTCTCCATCAGCAGTGACTGTTTGTTCACCTCCTCCTCCCACATTATTTTCTCAAGTATGTCAGGACACCTCGTTATGCACTGTCACTTACTTATGATGAACGAATAATTGATAATCACATAATTCTTTCCTTCCGCATTCAAACACATCATACCAAAGTATGGCCTATAATGTGAAAGCACAAGACAGTCAAAATGTGTAATAAACCAACACAATGTTAAATAAATAAATTGTTAAAGGTCAGCTCGTTTTCCGTCCGGCTTCTTCTATTCACAATGTAATCGTTTATTGCAGGTCATTTTTATTTCATACACTCAAGCAACACTTAAAAATGCTTGAATGAAATAAAAAATAACATTTAAAAAAAATCGGTTATTGTGAAGAAAAGCCGGATGAAAAAAAACAATGATACGTTTTTAAAAACGCATTGGATTATTTCACACTTTTATGTTAATACTTTTGTCTGTATGTGTTTATGTGATTCGCTTAGTCATTAACAATGAACACAAACAATGGGACAGTACTAATTAAATAATTGTATGTTCAATAAAATAATGATAAAAAAAATGTATATGTTGTTTTTTTGTTTTTTTTCATTTTAGGTTGATCATATGTCAAATACTCTTCCATTTATCGTACACATCTTCACATCAAAGTTATTTGTTTTTAATAGGGGACAGTTTGTTCAGCGTGTAGCTGTTTTCCTGCAAAACAGTCACTGCATTTAATCGAGCCTCACCTCACAGTGTGTGCTGGGATCTCGGCCTCCCTGTGTGTGCTCAGGTCGGTAGTACCAGAAAAGACTCATCATCAGCTCTCCTGAGGAGGCAGATTGAGACACACACACACGACACACACACGACACACGACACACACAGGTACAGGTAAACAATCTTGGCCATACAGTATGTACCTTCGTCCGTCCACCATATCTATCCATGATTTTCCCTTCTCATCTCCTTTACCTGTTTTGGGGTCCTCCCACAGCGATGATATCTTGGCAACATATGGGAGGGATTTCTTCCTGGGGCCCGATCGTAGCAGCACAGTGTCTCTGACATGTATCACTTCACCGTCCCTCTCCACTCCTTCATAACACTGCCGCAGGGCTATTTCATCCTCTCCCTGAGACAGACACGTACACATGCACACCGACAAGGACAGATATAATTCTCATTATGAAGACAAAAAGGAATCTGTCACACAAAGCTGTGTGGTCAAAACACAATTATCTTTTCCCCCTAGAGCAGTTTTTTTATTTCTTCTTCTGTCTGCCAGGCAACTGCATGGATGCTACGGTTTCTCCTAGCAGGTATTATCAGGTAGTAGAGTACAAGAGAAAAAAGCCTCACTAGAGAGACAACCAGACAAAAAGCTCTCTAATCTCTTGCTCATCTTTCCTACTCAGAGACGCACTCACAAATAACCTACCGCAATAAAGACCTCCCTCTCCGTGGGCATTCCAACAGGCCGCCAGCCGTTGGTGGCACGTCTGCGGCTGACTCTCTTTTGTTTGGTGCTGCTGAGGCTTGGCAAGGGCAACGGCTGTTTCTGAGGCAGCCGTGTGCGGCCCATTGACAGCGAGCCGTTGGAGGGTTCGTTGCTCTGTGGGCATTCCGTGGCCAGCTTTAACCGGGCCTGGGGTTGGTCTCGCCCTGACAGGGGGGTCAGCAGGTGGGGTTTAGTCTGGGTGGAGGAGGGCACGCTGGAGAGAGGGCAGCTGGAGATGGGCAGGGAAGGGGGAACCAGAAGGGAGGGGCTGTGGTCACCCTGAGAGGAGGAGTAACCCTCTGGAAAAGTAAAGGGTGAAAGTTAACACTTAAAAAAAAAAAAAACACAAAAAAGATCGACTTTGCACTTAAAGCTAGACTGTGTCACTTTTGAACTTTCTCTTACAGATAATAAGCAATAAATCACACTTTTGATCACTTTAATACACTCCGGTGTTTTGCTGCTACAGCCTTACTTGGTGTGGTATGACAAGTAGCTAATGGTAGCTAATGTTAGCAAACTGTATGTCGCAGTTGCTGCTGTTGAGCAAAAGATACATAAAATTAGCAAACTGCATGGTTTCCCTGTTAATCAGCTTAAAAACAACCTGCTTCTTTTATCTTATTTATCAGTCCAACTATATATAAAACAATTGTTACGGAAAATATTACATATATGACCCAGAGCTCCTTATCAAGGAATATCTAAGTCAGAGCCTCGAGCTGTGGACTCTTTCAAAGCTCTTACCAACAAAAGAAGACAACAAAAAAACAGAAATGTTCACACGTTGGTCCACACAACTAGCCTGAGGCAAACGTTTAACAACAAAGGGCTCTTTAATACCTCGATAACATTGGGATATGGGTTTCTTTCAACAATAACAGCTATACAAAGAGGGCTTAAGATGACGAATCAAAGAAATGACATAATAATGAACTTGGCATCAGTGGGGGAAAATACTCAACCTGCTCCAGATCTTATTGAAAACGCTAAATGACCAGGCTGTTTTGACAGTCTCAGTGATAGCTTTCTAACCTGATATTGACTATTTGCTTCGTTAACTTCATTCAGTAACCGTCTGGATTTTGAATCAGCTCAAATACTTGTCCACTCACCTGTTTTGATGCTGTGTGTGCATCCAGTGCATCCTGTGCTGAAAGAACAACCCCTGCTGGTGACAGGAGGCATGGCTCTGTAGGTGTAGCCACTGATCCCGCAGGCGTCACTGTAACACGGCGAAGCCACCGAGTTGCAGTAGGCGGTGTGGGCCATCCCTGAGCTGTGGGACACCCGTGGACCCAGCAGCTTGGAGCCGGTCATCCGATTAGGGCACAAACTGGAGGGGGCAAAGTTCAATGGTTGCGAGGCCAGACTTGCTGACGTTGTTCCAGTGTGTGGCGGGTGGGCGATATGAACGTAGTAGCTGGAGAAGCAGTGGTCGGCCGTGCAGAGGCAAGGGTGCGGGCTGAGGGTCAGAGCTGTGTGCGGGTGGGAATGTGTCAGGGACGGTGAGGTTACGAGGCACTCGCGCTTCACGGGGGTCATGGCTGAGTCGAGTGGCTGATCGTCCGATTCTCCGTAGGGCTGCTGGCCTAGAAAGAAGGCCAGGCTGTGGCAGTATTCCACTGAGCCCTCTGGGGGACAGCAGTAGTATGGGCTCAGTTCGGTCTCCAGCTGCTCTTCCTTCACTTGCTTTAAGGGGTACCCTAGCATGCTGCGGGACTGGTAGCCGGGTTTGGTCAGTCGATGGGTGCAGCTGCCGGTCTCCCACTCCACTTTGGGTTCAAAGTCTGCCTTCTTCTTGCAGGCTGTGCAGCCACTGTGCAGGGGAGGGACCTTTTTCCCCTTCAGCATTTGTGACTGCCCCTTGTGTTTGAGTTTGACCCTGGAGTGCTGTTTCGGGGTTGAGACCGCAGCAGGAGCCTTGCAGTCTGATGTGATAGTAGCTGCGGGCGCAGCCTTTACTCTCTGTTTACTGGTAGCAGACACGCTGGTTAACTTCAGCAGGGCTGCAGCGTTGAGTCCAGCCAATCTTCTGGGGGCGGGGGCATCCAGACTCTCCTGACTCATCCCCCCGCTCTCTGCTCGTTTGGCTTTGGCCTTCTTGACCCGCTTTGAGTTTTGGCACAGTTTGTGAGACGTGGAGGCTTTACTGAGGTTTCCTTGTGTGTCCTTCAGACCTCCAGGGACACCACTCCTGGTTGGATTTGTATCCAGGGATATCCCTCCATTTGTGGGCTCTTCCTGTCTCCTGGCCTGTTTAGCTGCCGCCTGAGGGTCAGTAGCTCTTTCAAGCAGTAGACTGTTCACTGCCTCAGCATTCAGAGAGGCCAGTCTGCGCTTGCGAGGTTGTGGGACATGAATACACTCACCATGACCTGGGCTGTTTGACTTTAATTTGGTTTTTGGTAATGACTCAGCCTCTTTCCTTTTACTGCTTTTCCCTTTTTTGGGTATGGGTTTGAGAGATAAATGTCGGCGTGCATCCTTTCGCACCCTTTCTTTGGAACTCTCCTGTTCACGGATGCTTTCCTCCAATCGGGTAAGGAGGACGTGACAGCTGAGTCCCTCCCCATCTGAACTGCCAGCCCTACCGCGCAAAGGATATGACTTCCTGTGCCGTTTCTTGTCACGCCTTCGGTCAAGTTTTTTGTTCTGATCTGATTTTTCTGTCCTCCCTCTTTTGTCATTCACCCTCTTGGCCATGACTTTCCTTTGTTTGACGATCTCACTTATCTTCTTTGTCCTCCCGAATCGAAGTGAGCGCTCAGGCCAGGCGTCGCCCATAGTGCCACCATGTGGCCAAAGAGGACAGTTGTCCCACGACTCAGCGCTGCCTTCGTTCTGCTTGAGGGAACCCTTCTGCCTTGCGTGAGTCATCACATGCTTCTCCGCGGGGCCTAGAGATAAGAGACCGACAAGTGGTCAAAATCTCAAGTTTGTCCTAGTTTCACCATGTGCTTACAATGTTCACAATCCACAGAATAACCAGTGATCTGTACAGTAGTTCAAGTTACTTACAAACAAAGCTATTAATTGGACCCACAGAGAGCTGTTTCAGCCCTAACATGGTGAACATATCATCACATATTTATAGCTTTTGATTATTTTTGTCACACAGAAGACGACAGGATTGATGGTCAGGGCAGACACTCAGGGAGTGGTAAAAAAGGTGCATTTTGGACAAAGTAGTGACCAGTAACCAGGGACGGACTGGGACCAAAAATCGGCCCTGGCATTTTGGCCCAGACCGGCCCACCACATAAGATCACAAATACCACCCGTCCTTGTGCTCCCCTGAATATGTATACCAACTCCTACTCCTTAAAACTACTAACGCCATGTAATGAGTAAGCAAGAATCAGCGAGAGTTGAAACATTAAATACTTCAAAAAAGTGCCATTTATTAAAAGAAAATTAAAATACTCAATTAAAAGCACCTTACAATTGAATTGAAGTAGCCTACGGTAGTATAGTTACTTTCCACCGCTGATAAAATGTAATGATATTATGTGTAGCAAGCCTAAACATTAATTCCCAACATGCTGTTATCTGTCAGTTGCTCGGGCACATTGCTGTCGGCACTGACGGGACACAGATGTCCCTAGCCTACCGTCTCTGGTTCTGGCTCTGACCGCGGGAACAGTGACGGGACAGCTCGCTTCAACGCAGCGTAAAAAACTCCTGAAAATAATGTCCATGTCGCAAATGTATCTGTCTCTGCAGTCATCTCAACCACCGAATACAGCAACAGGAAATAACACTCGCAGACTTTTTGTGCCGAAATGTTTCGCAGTGTAAGTGAATTCTTAAAAAAAACAAATGCCACTAAATGTCGGGGTAAAATGCGTTGTAACTCGCAATACTGAGATTGGTTTTTGCTCAGTTTTATCAAGGGGCAAAGGAGTTACCGCAGGTTCTACCCTCATCTCGTCCCTCTCCTCCTGAGTCTCCTCCTCACTGTGCATGCCACTGCCGCCGACACCATCACCACTATCATCAGCCACGGGAGCTGATGAAGGTCCTGCTACTGCCGAAAACATGTCTGTCAATTTGACACATTTGGCAGCGCCTGCCTGAAGGGCCGGTTTCTTTTTCTCACGCAGCTTCTCTGCACCTCCTTTGCGTTTCTTCTCCATGATCTCTATCACTATTCTAGCCCGGCAGATACACACTGAAACTGCATGCAGGCAGAAATCCCAAACAGGGTGCTGTTTAAAGATATGATTGGGCCAGTCCAGTGTCAATTAAGAAAACAACCAATGGGCCGCTGAGCTACGTGTTTCATGGGCCGCGTCTGTCAGAAAAATAAAATCTAGCCTATGTGATATTTTTGACTGAAGTGTTTTGGGCCAGCAGCCCAGTGTCAATTGAAAAAACAATGGGCCGCCGATCTAGGCCTAGCACTTTTATGGGCCGGTCAAAAAAAATATATAAATAAATTGTCGGTGGTAGGCCCAAAAAGCACGTCGGCCCACCGTGAAAGTGCCCGGTATGCCACATGGCCAGTCAGCCCTTGCCAGTAACATTACTTCAAACATGTTTCTATTGTTATGACTTAAAACTAGACAATGCTGGAAGGGCTTTTGTGGTGTGGAAAGCACTGAGGCACAAAGAAAATGAAAGCAAGCAAGAACCAAACGAGACACTAGCACAACAAAGATATCGACTGTCTTACATAAGCCTTGCAGTTTAGATACAAACACAACAACAGCCTCTGATGCAATACATAAAGAATGAATCAGTTCAGCGGAATGGTTTTGTGATCAGACTGAACTGATCTGATCATATGGCGAGCTCTCAGCCATTATATGCCCGTTGGTGATCCTCTCATTATAACGGGTTTGTGTGTGTGTTTATGTAGCATAGAAGAAACTCATGCACTCTGTCATTCATTCACTGCCTTATCACCTAGTGTGCACAGCATGCAAATAACAGCTTGTTAAAGCCAATTGTCTAGTCTGAAATGTTTAGTCTGAAAGGAAAATGTTAAAAAGGGCCTTGATACAATACAATAATAAGCTGAACTAAGGAAAATAAGACACATAAACAAGCCAGCTATATGCCTATTTAAACCAGGAGAGATTATTGTTGAAAATCAATGTCTAAATGGTCCAAAGAGTTATTGTCTGCCTAATAAGATGAGTAAACTTGCAATTAAAAACTGTACACACAGTAGAATCCACACCACAAAGAAAAACTCCCTACAGCAAATACATTTTCCAACATTCAACTTTCCTTTTGTAAACTGAAAAGTTTTTATTTTTTTTACCAACTCACATGAGCTTCTTGTCCTACCCCATTACTCTCCATAATTAGCTATAATCGGTTAATGAAATCTGCTCTTAAAGAGGAACTGCACACTAAATTATAGTTTTTTTTCCAATAAAACACAATTACATAGATTCTTGAGAGCATATGATGTTTATATATCAGGTTTTTTTTAGCTCAAGACTAGCTTGTACGTGTCTGCTGGGATTTGACTTTGGTTTGACCGAATTCGGTGGCCCCTCCCTACCGTAATGAGTTTTATGTCATAGTAATAGCATAGCTATCAGTTTATCACCAGGAGAAAAAATAAAAAAAATCAGCCATCCCACGTCTCATCACAGTAAGCCTTTTAATTCTGTATGGAGCTGTGCTACAAGAATTACAGGCCAGGGCTTCTGTTCAGACTAGCATGGCTGTGTGAGGCTCTGAGGGGCCTGACGCTTGATGATTCCTCTGTAGTCTAAACTCATTCAAGACCAGAGATTGTGGCCCAACTGACGACTCCTATCAACAAGATTTTTCAAACATGTTTGATTTTGCCTGACTGTGCTTGTGCAGTGTGAAGGCGTTCCAAGATTAAAAGATCAGAGTGATCCTGGCCGTAACGATTATGAGTGTAGCTCCAGGGTTAATGAAAATGAAGTACAACTTTTTGAACTACAACTCCCATTTCTATAGCGTTTCCCAAAGGAAATAACAGAATACAATTTTTCTTTATCATCCTCCTCCTCTGAAAACCCTTTTGATTTAAATGTAACAAAATGCTTTAATACCTTGAAACAAAAAAAAAGTAATAGGGCTGCACAGTAAAAAAAAATGTCATCGCCATCGCGATATCAACTTGCGCAACAAACACAAAAAACATACTTGATTTTTTTTTGTGTCAGTTGAAAGAGAATATCAGTAGAAAACTAGACTTTAAAATGTAACTGTCATTCTTTTTTTGGTGGTGCCTTTTATGTTGAATTAAATGTTTAATTTGTTGAATGTTGGAAAAATGATTTCCTTTCGTTTCTTTGAAATTATTTTAGCAGTGTACTGAAAGCAGCAGAAAGCAAGTAATATCGTTATCGCGATATTCAACAACGCATATCGCACATTTTTCTCATATCATGCAGCTCTACTTTGTAAGAATTTTTGGGAGCACGTTAATGAATGACAACATTGGGTAGTGTGCGATCGCTCATCGTCTTAAGCCTGTTTTATGCTTCTGCGGAGGCTCCACGCAGAGCTTTCGCCGTAGTCTACGTAAGTGGCCTGATGTTTATACTTGTGTGTTGGTGTGTGCATCGAGCCGGCAGATGTGTGTGTGTGTGTGTGTGTGTGTGTGTGTGTGTGTGTGTGGGGAGTGTGTTAGAGCGAGGGAGAAGTGAGAGAGTGACGGCGATTAGCTTCGGAGCGAGTACTGACTCTAGAGTCATGAGGTGCTTTCCGACCGGATAGTACTTGTACTTTTTAGAGGAAAAGTACACTTCTAAGCAGTTCTAAGAACTACTCTCCCCCAAAATCTTTTTTTCCGTTGTATTCCCACTGGCCAAGTGGCCATAGGGACTGGTAGGAGGGGTAAGAGAGTGACGCAAGCACTGCAACGGTCTTTATAGCATCGTCACTAGACCTTAGCACCACATACAAAAACAAAGCAGCATGGAGGAGGCCGTACATGGCCAGCAGTGCCTGCACCTCCGCATCAGTCCACTTTTCCAAGTTCCGCATTCCGTCCATTCTCGTAGTAATTCACGTAATGTTTTGCTCAACACAGACGGACACGAGGTGTCTGAGCAAGACTGGCCGAGCGACGAGCTAGAGGCCGGGGCAGACGCTTGCTGGCTGTCGCCTCACTTCATGGAGGTTCTCAACTCCGAAAACTTTGAAGCAAATTGTCCATTCGGCATCAATTTTCGCAAGACTGCCTATATTCGAAATCTAAACAGTTAATTTCTCGCCTAAAACGTTGTCAGAAGTGAATTTAATGATGAATAAGATGGTGAAAATTGTTAAACATGTCCCGTTGTTGGTTGTTGCTCTGTCTGCAAGTTGTGAGTTGGCGGTGGGCGTGACTTATAAGTTCGACCAATCATGTACACCTAGGAAAAGGGAAAAGGGAAAAGACCCTGCTCTGGAGTAGGAGCTAAAAAAGTACGCTACTGTGGCCAGAGGAACTTAAAAATCCCCAAATTTTTCCTGTCGGAACACGACGAAAAAAGTGTTCTAGGAACGTTTAGTTCTAAGAACTGCAAAAATCCCTCCGGTCGGAAAGCACCTATAGTGAGAGAAACAAAATGTCTCCCTTGTGTTTTCTGACCAAAGTGGGAAATCTTTAGCAGGAAAAGTTAACCCTCTCCTTGATTTCATGTTGTTTATGCAGAAGGAGAACCAGGAAATGAGTCGGGGGAAATGCAAAGCTACCAAGCCACAGCCCGAGTGACAGGTGTCGCTGCGACGTGTAGTTACATTTTTCATTGGTGCACGCCAGGCTACGGCGTAGGGTCTGGCGTAGACGCAGAGGGGTCTGCGGGGGGTACTCCGTTGATTCGACGCAGAAGCATAAAACGGCCTTTAGCCCAGACATAGGACGGACTCTCGGCTGTGCTTCTCAAAATGTAATCCGTTTCGCAGCGTGACCTTGCCTGCTAATACTGAAACTCAATACCAGAATGACAAAACTCAGATGTGTTTCACTTCATACTCGGAAATCCAGAAAAAAAACTATTTAAAATCTGTCCCTGAATCTGACAGATAGACGATTTTAATTACCTCAATAATCAAAGTCTGTATGCAGTCTGTATGTTTGTATGTCTATTTAGAGCAACTCTCGCATAACTAACCAATAACAGAGCTTTTTTATCATGATTTCTTTCTTTTTTTAAAACCACAAAGATAATTTTCCAGCAGCAGTTGCGGGTCACTGCTGAGAAGTGTAGGTGGGGAAACACTGGAGGGAATAACCTGTGAGATATTATCTCATGCGACAGCGTTCTGGCCGAATGGCAATTTGGCTCTTTAAAACACAGTTAGGCCTGGTGATCCTCAGGAAGTAATCTTACATTTACGGGAAGCTCAATGACCTTGCGCTCCGTCTCTAATTGGTTAGAAAACAGATCATCAGCTACTTTCAGAGCATCAAACACCGGGCACACCACACACAGGCCTGAATTACACACACATGCTCAGTACCTATATGCACTAATGGAGAGATGTCAGAGTGAGGGAGCTGCCCATGGAAAGGCGCCCCGAGCAGTTGAGGGTTCGGTGCCTTGCTCAAGAGCACCTTGGCAGTGCCCAGGAGGTGAACTGTCACCTCTCCAACTACCAGTCCACCACCATAATTTGGTCCGTATGGAGACTCAGCAACCCTCCGGTTCCCAATCCAACTCCCTACTCCCTACTGCCTGAGCTACTGCCACCCCCATGATGATGATGTAATGATGACACCTCACAAGACTCTGGAGACGATGTGTGTAAAACAGCAGCAAAGTTGGGTTTAAATAACAATTCAACAGAATCGGGACTGACTCAACAACTGACTAATGAAATTCAATAAGTATCTACTCCATTGATCTTTGTGTACACTGTGGAATTGCAGGTTCAGCTAAAGCAACCATTAAAACTATAAATGTTTCATGCACTAGCCTCCAAATTCAACTATAAGCATGCTTGAAATATTCATATATCACAATAGTCCATTAAAAAGTAAATACTATACAACCCAGCAGACAAAGCACCTAATGTCACAGATATCACAGGAAGTTACCACGGAGGACAAACGTTCAATTCTAAATTCCATATTATAACAATACAGAGGTGAGAAGAGATCAAACTGCCACAAAATAATAATGCTAGAATGTCACACAAAAATTGAGTCACTTTAGGAATAGTACATGACTATATAGGATTTGTAATAACAGGCCACAGTTTTAACATATTAAGCAAAGTGGATCCCAAACTATAGGTCCTCAGGAGGTTTGAATACATCGCCTGTGAATGATTTGAACTTTACTAGATAGTTTCCCTTTAGGTCCCATTTTCAGGGTGATAAATCATTTTTAGGTTAGGATTTAAAATGGTATATAATGAATAACAACTAAAGGGTTTTAATATGTAGGCTGATCACTATAATATGGTAGGTTTACTAACATGTGAAGCAGGTGTCAAACTATTCCTAAATGTATTTAAAACGTGTTTATTTGTGATTGTAATTATATTTCACTGTGTTAAAAAAACAAAAAGACATTAAAAATCACTTAAAAATGTCTTTACAGTCCCATACAGTCCCTCCAGGATTTCGCGGCCTTTTTTGGAGATTGTTGCGGCCCAAAATGCCTGATTTCGCGGGAGCTTTTGTAAAAAATTGCGATAAAAGTTGCGATGTCTTTTGTATTTTTGTTGCAATGAAGTTGCGGGAGACAGTGAAAGTTGCAAAAAAGTTGCGATTTTTTTTTTGTATAGTTCTTTAAAAATAAAAAGGAAACTTGTTTTGGGGAGAATAAAACTACTCTGGGCTGAGTTTTCCTTGTAACCTTACCAAAAAGGCTCAGGATGCTGTAAATGTTGGTATAATATGAAAATGGCTGGTGGACTTAAGACAAAAAATAATAATTTATTGAATCAATCAAATTTGAACATATGTGTCAGTGGCTTGTTGATCTTTACATTGTTAGTTATTTTCCTATGCTGGCCTGGGCTGGGACACACATTCATACGGTTTGATAATACTGACTTTAACTTATCATTGCACTTACAATGACGAGCGCAGCTGTCTTCAATTTAGGTCATCGTGTACGTCTCATCTCCTTTTTCTCCTGCATCCACCGTGTGTGTGTGTGTGTGTGTGTGTGTGTGTGTGTGTGTGTGTCTGTCTGCGTCAGTTGCGGGGGGTACGGAGCAGTAGCCCCACCCGCTGCAGAGAGCCGACAGCCAGAATGGAAACGGCAGCAACTTCAGCGACTTTTAAATCGTTAAAGTCTACATTGATGTTAAAATGTATCGGACGGTCTGAAATGTTTTGCACGGTCTTTCGTTGTGCGTTTTGTTGGTAAATGAGTCACACACACGTCTCGTCTTCATATCAAAAACAAGGAAATGATCAACCCGTTCTCACTCCCGATTGGTCATTGGCTCTCAGAGTGCATGTGGGACTGCTGGGATTGGTTGAAGTCGCGGGAAACTTCAGGTTATTGGTCAAATGTGCGGAAAAGTTGCAGTGATTGGTCAAAATTGCGAGTCGCACCAAATTCGCGGTGATTGGTTGTATTCGCGTGAATTGGCGCCATCGCACCATCGCGAAATCCTGGAGGGACTGTCTTTATATCTGTTTACAACTACACTATAGTGTGTTAGAAACTCTTTTCTCTAAGGGACTGTACAGAAGTTTAAAAATAAACAAGGCCCACCACAGTGTTAATGTTTTCTTTGGACCCTCACCATGACTTAAGTTAAAAACTGCAATACCCCTCCCCTCAATATCTCAAAATAATAAACGGATGGCAAACATAACAATATACTGAAAAAAAAATTACAGCCACTTGTTATTTCTGCTGATAGACTTTAGCACTGCAATATTTTAGCCGCAGAATGAATAAAATAAATTTCGTTCTGAAATGTGAAACAGTTGAAACAACCTGATCGTCACAAATACCCTCGCTTGAGCAAACATTTAAAATATCTTCTACCCCCTCCCCTCTCTAATAATTTTCATACAGTTCCTAATTTGTAGATTTTGTAGTGAAATACTGAATACCTCTTGCAGTCTCTAAAATTCTTCAAATAAGACAAATCTGAGACGGACATATTTACTTTTTCATGGAACTGCTCACCACCCGAGCCCACTCTAATTCCATTAATTATGATAAGAGGTCATATGTAGAACTGGCTTCAATGCAAGGTGTTCGTAAAGCACTACATTATCCAACCGATAAGCAACATGCAATTCACCTGGCCGAAACAACTCCAACTCTGCTCCAGATCACTTAACACTGGCTGTGCATGCTATACAATCATAACCTCATCAGCCAATATTACAACTGTAATTAACACCTCATCCACTTGGTTTTTCAAATGCTCCTCCTTTCAACTTTCAGGTAGAGACAGAACACCGGCAACACACACACATCCAAAATAAATAAACCAGCTGGGTAACGTAGTCCATTGGATCGGATTGAGAAGGCTCTTATTTTACATTTTCCATGTCACAGCTGTGACGGGCAGCTACAGCACGAGGCGCTGGCATGTTGACGTTTATCAAGAAGAGAATTTCAAACATTAGGTCACTGTCTTTTTTTTTTTTGTTGGTTTGTTTTCTTCAAAGACTTGCAACGCAGCCTTGAGCTTGATCTACAACACCACCCGCTGAGATGTCGCTTGGTTTGCCAAGATGCATATCTTAATGCATGTACATTTATACTACATGCGTATAGTACATAGCCTAAAGTGGCCAAGCAATACAGGAGGATGGGATACAGTACAGCTTGACGTAGCTTGCCCATCTGAAGTAGCCAGCAGGCTCTAAATATGGGCTGGAGAGGGGAGGGGGGGCGCTACCCGAATACACACAACACACACACACACACGAAATAAAGGGCAGTCACCCCTCTAGATCACATTTACTAAACGGATTCCTTATTACCGACACGGTGGCTGTTGTGATCCCAGCCCGAGTTGAGACCTGGGAGGATATGGCACGTAGCAGCAGCCCTGTGTATCGCTTCTGGTGCACGAAGCGAAAAATGGGTTCTGCGCTCCTCTCTGGACGGCTTGGCAGTCGGAACAACTTCAAACATTCAGGGCGAAATAGCAACACAAAAAATCGAGCTGGTAACTTACGGGTCGCCGACACACTTCCTCCTGCCAGTCGGGAACCGTCGAACAAATCTGCGGGTAAAGGGGGTGTGGGGGGTGTGTGTGTGTAGGGGGGGGGAAGCCGCCGGACTGGTGCGATGGCAGAGCTCCGCTCCGTAACTGGGAAAGCTGGGGAGGAGTGGAGAGAGGATCGACGGTCGGTGGCGCTGCCTGCGAGATGTGTGTGCTCTTCCTGGTTGGGCTTCCACCGATTTGCAGAAAACTTAATCTGAACCAATTGCCATACGGAGAAGCCTCGCTTGACACTCTCGCCCTCCAATGACGGACAAACAGCTGTTTATTGTGAAGGGAGAATGAGAAACTAAATATGTGCAGTAGGCTATCCGAGGTAACTTGCTTCCACTAGGCTACATTAAAACGCGGAGCTACATTACGGCCGATGGATGTTACTGCCCCCCCCACTACGACGACAGGCAGCCTCACCCTGTCATTTGTCGTGACCAAACCAAGACCAGTCAACCACCAGACAGTTAAAACACGTCTAGAGAAATCCATATGAAGCAATTCAAAACGCTACCAATAGTGGCCCATGTGGTGCGTGGGAGATATGGTTTTTAAATGCTTCCTTCCCATTTAACAAAGTTCTGATGAGTTATGGGATGTAAAGGAAAGCTCAAACTCGCTTTAAAGCTGCTCTTTATGACCCTGAACTGCATACGTTACCAGGTGTTGTTGCTCAAATATCTGTATCTATATTTTGTTACATTCGTCATTTGTTAGGCCTAGAGGTTTGATTTAAACTAGCTGTGGGCTTGGAACCAAGATGAACCAACTATAGACTACACATCAGGTACAACCTGACTCACCAGCTCTCAAGTCTAAAGAGTTGACTTGTTCAGTTTACTGTTTGTTAATATTTTTTGTAAAATCAAATGATGTTTAAACGTCTTCTCCACACACATCAGTTTAAACATCAGTTTAATTTACCTAGGAAATGCTGCATTGGAAACATTATTCAGGTTTGTGAAAATGTAATCCAAACACATGTAGTGCCTGTTGACAGTGGAAAATGGATGAGGGGATCCCTGTGCATCAGCCACCTTGGAGCTCAAACTGCCTACCTCAACAGACAGGGCGACTGAGGGAAGATCAGGAGTGATGAGGGTCTGGAGCACACGGTTATACAGCAGTCAGTCTAAAATCATGTCTTCATTTGAGTAAGACGAGGCACTGGCGGTTTAGTCGTTTAGGTTGCCTGCACTTTGCTAATATTTGTTTCATAGGGTATACAGGTTTTGAGTGGTGCATGCCACATTGCAATACTGTCTGCATTCACTCCTCTTACTCTGTCAGAGACATGCTTCATGTCGCAACACTAGTTGCTGCAGCTTATTTAAAAGCTCTAAAGAACTGTGTGCTTCAGACTTCACTCCAGATCCTGTCTGACGACAGTGTTCAGCATTGATCTGACAAATCATTAACTGTAATGTGTAAATTAAAAAGAAATAAATTGCATACTACTTACATTTGAAACTCACCAGTTACCCTTTTTTTAATCTTGTCTGTCATTATAGCCAAAAAAATGGCATTACAGAACTGGCATCTGAAAATAGCAGGGTGTAGTTTACCCAGCCTTAACATTTCTGGCACACTATATTATTTAAAGGAACTATATGTAACTTTTAAATGTTTCTGAAAATGTAATTTAATCTGATGATCATAAATGACCTGTAACGGCAATTAACGAGACTAATGGCCCTGACACACCAACCCGATAATCGGCCGTTGGACAGTCTGGCGAGGTCAGTGACTCGAGTCTGTTGGGTGTGTTCCATGCCGTCGTCCGTCAGAGGAGCTGTCGGCCTTCATTTTGGCCGACCTGACTTGCTGGGTCGGAGGGCAGGCAGTCGGACTCATTCCACCAATCAGATTGGTGGAGTGCTAACCCAGAAATAACGAGCGGGATGAGTGACGAACGGCTCTCAAAATCTGACGAAAATCTTTTAAACTGACCTTTGTCGATCTGAAATGAAGACAGATTCAGCAACTGCATGGCCTATTTCTCGCTTAAAGTGTTTTCAGAAACACGTTTCAGTGAACTATTTTCATAAAATACAAGATTGTATTTCGAACAAGCCGCCATTACTATCGGCTGGAGAAGCCAGACCCACGTGACGCGTTGTCATTTCCGGTTTAAATTTTTTGTATTACGTCTTGCGCACGCGCAGAACGTACGCTCAAGACGGCGTCGCTTTGGTGTGTTCCAATGCACCTTTTGGACCTCGGGGAGCAGACTGATCAGTCCGACTGCCTTTTCTGCCGACGGTCAGCTGTCGGGTTGGCGTGTCAGGGGCAGTGAAAAGAACGCTAGTTTCATATAGTTTTTTTAAATGCCTTATGCCTGGGTCCGATTTTTCTCACGAAATCACAAAATGATTCACGGCAGGTAGACGGCGCTACAGTCATACATTCTGATGGGTCACAGATTTGGGCGGCAATTGGGAGACAATTACGGGATTATAAATGATTCAAAACCGACCCCGAATTGGCCCTCAGGTGTGTAATATGTCTACTTCATTAAATAACTTAACAATGCGCAATGTGGTAAATTACGTCCCCCTTCCATTTAGCGCCCGGTTTTTATTTCTTTTCAGTCTGTGTTTGTGTTGGCCTACTATTTTCTTTTCCTTTGTCCCCCTGTAACGTTAACTTGTGTAAAGCGTCCGTGGCTTTCATGAAATGCGCTATATTAATCTAAGTTATTACTACGTTGGTTGCTACAACAATCTCTTATTGCTTTGGCTCATGACACAGTGACACCGTTACCTGGTTTAGCTCACGATACATCCAAAGTAGGCTAAGTTACCGTATACAACACTTGAAATGCAACGATGCATCTGTAACTTATTCTCTTATTGTAAATTAATGATTTTCTGTCCGAGCAAAAAATTCATCGCAACTGTATGACCTCCCGGTAACCCTAACTCAGTAAATCTACAGTGGGCAATACAGCACCGTAAAGAAAAGACCTTTACGGCAGCAGGTGTGATAAAAACACTACCGCTTTTGTCCAAAGTGGCCGCTAGAATCAACACAAACTGAAAGTTACATATAGCCACTTTAAAAAAAAAAAAAAACACTCTCTGTACCATACAAAACATTAGCATGTCGATTGAATTGCTTCTGACATGTAAAGAGCATTTCTTTCTATTTAGTTTTCTTTCTTGCTCCAGAAAGGTTTAAAATGCATGTTTATGTCAGATGAAGAATCCCAACCTGCCATCAATGAAAGCAGCCACTTTGCTACCTAAAGTACTCAAAACACTTTTTAATGGCAAAAAAGTCAGGAACGCTGAAAGGGCTGAATTATACAGTTGAATACACTGTTATTACATCAATTCAAACTCTTCAAAAAGGTGGCTGTTACAGGTCGAGCGTTTTTGTGCTGTGGTGAATAAACTCAAGTGATTGTCACATTGTGTCAAATAATCAATACCTTCCCTTTATGGAGAAGCTGATCAGATCGATTTCTTTAACCTCCACTTGTTGATGTGATGCAGATTAGAACACATCTCTGACAACTGTTGGTATTGATTACACTCAACCCTTAAACCTATTTTAGGAGTAATAAACTTGCTGAACATATTGAATATTTAACGGATATCTCCTTCAGCAGCTGATGGAGACCAAAACAGAGCTAAAATGAGGGTCAGTGTTTGTCATTCATCAGGTAGCCAGACACATGACTCCAAATGATTACAAATGTAGCGGTCTTGTCATATCGCTCAGACTGTAACCGCAAGCAACCAAGTCTGAAGGGCTGTTTATCAAGTCAGGAATTTCTGACAGCAACAACATCTCCGACTCGGTAAAAAGTGTCAAACCGTGGCAAAATGACTGCAAAGCCTCCGTCACCAGGGTACGGAAATCTGAAATCCGAATCACCACACATACAATGTAACATGTATGTCATAATATGTCATGGTTTCGGCTTTTAGGTTCCTCCAAGTGGACAAAAAATAAACTAGAATTACCGGCTTACGATTGTATGCCTTCGCAAACAAGTCAAGTTGCAGTGTGCATTCGTGTCTGTCCAGACTCATAGATACAGTACGTACGTAGTGAAGACTTTCGAACTGAAGCAATTTAATAAAAAGGGATTAAGTGCAACGTGGATGCTTCACACACACACACATCTTCAACCCGGCAGCACAGAAGATCTTTACAATCGCCACAGTTTTAACTTCAGCACCAGTGTCACCAATTCCGAACAAATGTCTCCCCTTCTGTTCCTGAGTTATGGCATTGAATAATGGCCAGAAAAGTGTTTTGCAGAACATTATGATGTCACAGTGAAGCTGACCTTTGAATCTAAAATATCATCACTTCATCATCCCCCCCCCCCCAGGGCATGCTGAGATATCGAGTTCACAAGAATGGAAACAGACGAATGTACGGACGGATGTATGGACAGACGGCCTAACAACCCAAAAACATAATGTCTTCAGCCACGGCTGTCTCCGGCCATGACGGTTACCCTAAATCTCAACCAATTATATTGTAATAATTTAGTTACCTAAACATTACTATACTGTAATTGCAAGTATATTCAAATATTTATATATTCAAATATATAAAAAGAATTGATAAAACATACATTTAGTTTGTCTTAACATTTTGTTAAAGGTTGGGTCAGAGGCATTGCTCTAAAAAGAAAATGGAGCAAAGTTGAGTAAAGGTTTAAATATTTTACTATTAAAAAGGACCAGTGTCTAGGATTTAGTTGCATCTGTGGCTGCAGATTGTCCTGCATCACCCTGTCAGGGTTCTTATTTGCAATAATGACAGTCTTACTCAACATGATTCCTTACCTAAGAATTCAGCAAAAATACAGCATGGCATATTGCAGGCGTTATGAGAAGTTTATGTGTATGTTTTAACTACAACGTTTTACAGCCACCATTTAAGTCTACAGGGGTTGAAAGTTTCATGATCAGAAGACAGACTTTGCGAGGAGTAGTACTTCAAAGTTCTAGTTTGCTTATTCAATGATTTACTTTAACATATGTTCTCAAAGTCAAAGACGCTAGCAAAGACAAACTGTGCTTCACTACCTCCAGCTGTTACAACTGAACTTCAACTTACTTTCCTACAATGCTTTTGTCAAAATCACTGCAATCAAATGTTTTTTGTGGCTCTAAATGAGACTTCTGTACATGTTAACAGGCCCACTCTTCCTGAGCAAACTGCTCCAGCTGTCTCTGGTTTGTACCCCAGACTGCAAGTTTCAGCTTTTTCCATAGAGGTTTGATAGGATTCAAATCAGGACTCATACAAGACCACAAAATAGTCTTATGTTCTAATCCATTCTGGGTGTTTTTAGCTGGGTGTTTTGGGTCATTATCCTGATGGAGGACCCATGACCAGTGACTGAGACAGAGCTTTCTGACACTGGGCAGTACACTTCGCTTCAGAATGCCTTGATAGTATTGAGCTTTCCTTGTGCCCTGCACAGATTCAAGGCACCCTGTGCCAGGCGCAACACAGCAACCCCAAACCTGTTCAGTTTCAATGACTGCAGTACTAGCTGAGGATGTCCTACCAGTCTGGGGCAGCAGAATGAGGACAGTCAACGCCAACAGAATCAACACGATCATGTGGAAGGCTGTAACTTGATTCTTTGGTGGTGGTGTCAGAGAGGAGGATGCTGTGCAAGCTGCGACACAATATGGGCAATGACGATACACGTCCACAGGGACCGCCATTTCCACACTTGCAATTCGTTGTCTATGTAAGCAGCACGGCTGAATTTTAATAGATGGGGCATTGTGTTGCCCGCTGCTCATTTGCATTAAGTTTAGGTCTAGGCTACTTTATGCAAATAAGCAGCATCCAGCGTGACTTTCCGCCTCTAGGAACTCTCAAAATCTTTTTTAAACTAACCATTGTCGATCTAAAAAATGAAGACAGATTCAGCAACTGCATAGCTTATTTCTCACCTCAAATGTTTTTCAGAAACACATTTCGTTAAATTATTTTCGCAATACGAAGAGAAAGTTTCCAAACGAGCTGCCATGTTTTGAAAAAATCTGAAGTAGACAGCCCACGAGTGAAAGCGTTTGTCCAATCAGGTGCAGCAAAGTGTTTACGCTGTTGTAGGGGGGTGTAGACTGTATTTTTTTGTACATTTGTCATGGAAGAGAAAATGACAACTGCTGTGTCAGGATGCAGGCACGCCCATCAAGAGTCCAATGCTGGGAAGCAGCGCGATCCCTCCCGTCCAAAGACGCCTCTGTGGACATGTACCTCAACTCTCTCCCTCTCCACCACGTACTGGTCACACACACAGGAGCACCTTCGGCAACAGACTGATACCACCACAATGCACCACAGAACGCCAAAGAGTCCTTTCTTCCTGTGTTATCATCTATACTAGTAACCTGTTTTGGCATGGTATATGTTGTATACATTTGGATCGCACCTTATTTGCACATTACTGTTATCTAGTTGTTGTTTTTTTACATTTTGCACCTACTGTTATGCTATCTATGTTAGCCTTTGTATGTTTCTGTATTTGCACTCTTTGTATCTGCACTCTTCCAACTGCTGCACAGCTATTTCCCTCAGGATAAATCAAGTTTGATCTCTTATCTCATCTTTCTGATCTCCTCTCCTTTGCTTTTTCAGGTCCATGTTCAGTGTGGTGCACACAATGATACCAAACAGCACAGTTTAAATAGGCTGAATGAAGATTGGAGACATTGTGAACATAATTAAAGAAACTAATTAGTTTGAAATATCACTATAATCCAATTATTTATCATCTTTGTTTATGTGGTACAAACAAATGTGTCCTGACCATTTTAGAATATCTTTGTAGAATAAGCAATAATGCATCTCTTTTCACATCTTCCTGGCTTTATTCTATGACATACCAAAGGCATGCAAGTATACATGACAAAATAGCTTTTAATTTCATTACTTTTCAGAAGGAACAAAGCATTATTTCAATGAGGTGTGTGGGTACCAACACATTTGAGCACGTCTGTTTCTATTAGGTTAGATTCATTAGTATATATTGATGGATCCTGAGAATATAACTGTAAGAAAAGTGTGTGGTAAAAGTTAGATTTTGTGGTTTCTCACAAAGAAAAGCAGAGCTGGATCACTGAAACACACACACACACACACACGTTCCGTAACTAACATTCTTCATTCAGTTGTCCTACATCTCATTGCCCGTTTCAAACTGAGAGCCAGCAGACATGAAAGTGTCACAGTTACTGTGAACAAGGAGCATGGCAGGGCATTGGAAATTAATTCAATAATCAGGACAGAGCTTTTATACTTAAAGGGCCACCATGGGCTACTTATGAAATTAAAACATATATCACCATGAAAAGGACAGTGCCACGCATATTCAAGATTTCATGTTATTCACAAGGTCAGCTCTGGCTAGATTTTCTATAGAAATATAAAAAGAAATGTAGAAAAAAGCCCAGCAGATGATATTAATTTCAGAGAAGTGAATGGAACCCTGGTGTATAAGTACCGGTGTTTTTTCAGGACAGTGACAGTAAATAAACATAAACAAGCCTCTTACAATGAAACCAAGCAACCATGACACTAATCTTGCTTCTCATCGGAAGCTGCTCAAATGACAACCAGTGTCAACACACATGGATGCACACAATATTTCATTGTTACACACATTTTAAATGAAATGTACAGCCAGTCAAACCTATCATAAGACTTTAAATGCAGTTCTGCTGTATCTCTTTGTGGCATTACAGGTGACAGAAAAAGCCAAGTTAGTTAGTAGAAAATGGTCCCATTACAAGTAGCCCATTAAAAGTCCTGCATTCAAAAGTGTACTTAAAGCTTTAGTGCGCAACGTTTTGATATTAATGAACGTCCGTTACATTCAAGCCATTGCCAAATGAGTTGCTACAAAGCTAATTAAGACTATCAGCTCCACACAACTCTCTCTGTATTTCTCAGTATGGCTGTGTTCAGAAGATTGTGTCGTCCGGCGACTTTCACGCGCAGAAACTCATATGAATTTAATTACCTCTTCTTAAGAGTCCATCATGTTTTGTTTTTTTTATTCTAATCCACCGTGTCCTCCTAGTAGTAGAGCTACTTTTACTTCATATACAGTTACTGTAGGTACTCTAGGCCTCAGGGGTCTGGATCCCTCCAAAGGGTACCGAGATATATCTTAGGGGTTTTGAGATGATTAATGGGAGAGGAAAGAAAAAAATTGTTCTGCAACACAAATGTGTAGTCTTTTTTTCTCTGTAATATTATTAAACCATCCGAGAGGTTTAGAGGGAAAATGTGTCTTTGGTTAATCTGTTGACAACTCATACTGTAGACATCTGAAACCAGTGACAATGTAGTGGAGTAAAAGTATAAAGTAGCATAAAACAGAAAAACTCAAGTAAAGTACAAAGTACCTCAGAGTTATGAGTACTTAGTTACTTTCCACCAATATGCCTTATGGACAAATGAGAGGACTGGGGGACAGGTTTCTGGAGCGTGTAGAAATCCTATTATTTCTACACGCGGTATTTCTGTTGAACACTGCAGAAAGTCAAATTAGGGCCTAAGTATTGTAAGTGATTAGGACAACTGAATGATGATACAAAGAAAATGAAAATAAGCTTAGGCATTGACCATTTAAATATCCAAAATATACCACTAATCCATAAACCTTCAATTTCATAGATAATTTAAGAATTAGAATTAGATTTGTATGTTGGCAGAGACCGGTTGATAATTCACAGTGGATTGCCTTTACTTTCATAGCTCGGTTATTAGTCCTGCATGGCTATTTAATGAGGGGTCTGGAGGTGTGAGTCGTTTTAACACTTCTATATTAGGTTTTATGACATGTATGATAGCTAAGTGAGGTGGAATGCAGTCTGTCTGATGAATGTGATAAAGAGGTACTGCATGGTGAAGTAAAAGTCTGCTGAAGAAACTCCAAAAGATTAATGTTCAACTACAATAAACTAGTGTGTCAAAGTGTGGCGTGGCAGATCAGTTCTTTTCATTTACACTGCAAGAAAGTGTCATGGCAGCCCTGAAAAAAAAAAGGGACTTGGCAGGAAAAAAAGAAGCAAGTCACTGATGTGTGATCAAGAGAGAGAATTACTAAAGATGTCTGTTAATAGTGGTTATTAAAAACATAGAAAGAACAAGGCCTGAACGAGTAGCAACTCATATCTACACTTCCACTGCCATTAGGCCAACAATTTATTTAGTTTTCGTGACTGATCAACAGTGGTGGAAAGGAACTAAGTTCATACTCAAATACTAATACAATTTTGAGGTATTTGTACTTTCAACTTAAAAATGCATTTCCCCTACTGCCTTAAAAATGTGACTTAGCTAAACGTAGGTTTATTAATTATTTCAAAGCCGTCTCATGAGTTTTGAAAATATAGTGAGTTAAATTCACTGATCTTCAAGTTCAATAAAGACATTGAGGTGAATCAACAAGCGTTCAGTCACACCGACAGATTTGTTTTACATTCACATTTTCTTAGTTTGAAGAGTCAGTTCTTTATTTAACAAGAAGGATTTACGACTGCAGCTGCTCCTGTTGGAGCCCCTTTGTACCAGAGTCAGTATAAAAGCAAACAATTATCCAATTTATTCCACATAAAGGCAAAGATTAAGTCCAAAGTCCAAAAACTGAATAGACATTTGTGTCGCAGAACGTTTCTGCTTTTCTTCGTTTCTGCCTCATTATTAACATCTCTAATGACCCCTCAGATTTATCTTTTGACCCTTTGGAGGGGCCTAACCCCCAGGTTTGGAACCACTATGTAAAGTTAAAGCTCCAACTCAACCAGCCACAGTAAAATACCATATATACATTGATACATCAGTATTAACAATGTAATAATACATAATAATATATCAGTCACATGGGCCATTTTCTGCAGAAGGAGGACTTTTGACACTTTAAGTACATTTTGCTGCTAATACTTCTGTACTTATACTTACATAGTAAGTTTGATTGCAGCACCTTTACTTGTAATAGAGTATTTTATATTGTTGTATTGGTACTTTTACTTCAACAAATATCAGAATACTTCTTCCACCACTGCTGATCAAATATAAGTGTGTGATGCACTATCCCAATATTTAAAGTGCATTAATTAGCCCATGTATTAAGTATTAAAAGGACATGTGTATCTACTGTATAACCAATATACTGAGTTCAAATAAAGGGTCTAATTAAACAATCATGAGGTTTTACCAGTTTCCAGATTCCAGTCAGTTTAATATCTGCACAAACAGGACATTGTCATCACACAGGCCGTCCTTTTAGTCCATGTTTCATTTTAATCTGGCCAAAAAGTTTACTTCACTCAATAAAGCCCTCTATACAGTGCATGTCCTGAAGACCATTCACTGACAACCCGCGCCTCGGGAGGTTTATCTATGATGTCATAATAAAAGCATCATCCGTTATGAGCTCATTGCCTTTATGGCCTAATTGGCAAACTGTGATTGTGGGCTAATTGCTTTGCCATTTGTAAAGCCCTCTTCATTTAGCCTACCTGAGCAGAGGACCACACTAAGTTACACCGCTGACTGTTATTCCTTCTCTCTCAGTTTACAGTGTCCGATTTGTTTATTTTCCCTGACTCAACCCAAAGTCGCCCCTTGAAGGCCCAATGTGAGTCACACGCGGCGAGCAAATTATACCCCCAAGAAATGCCACAGGCTATTGTGCCATAAAGTTTGTAACCCCTCGTGCGCGCGCACACGGCCACACACCAACCAACACACAGTGGGACTGATATCCAGGTGAACACATCGCGCATCCATCCAGCCAATCATAATATTAGTGAGCTCACGGGTTGCTGTGTCCCTGTGATTGACATTGTTTCAGTCTAGTCAGCACACAAAGCACTATTATCGCTTTGACATTACACTTTAGTGGCTGCTGGTGGTGGTGGTGGCGGCGGCGGAGGTGACGGTGGGGGGGAAGGAGGGGGGTGGGGGGGGGGGGGCTATGATAACACACATTGCACGGCCAGTCCGACTGAGTACCACTCCCTGGGAATCTCCTTCATCACCATGGCCATTATCTGCCTCTGCAACGTCCTCCAGACATTACTAAAAATGCACACACAAAAGAAAAAAGCTGGCCATGCAAGCCCTGCTCTGCCTAAATAAAAAAGAGAAAGCAATGAGGAAAGATAATGTGGAGCAGCCGCTACTTACCGTAACGTATGTGTGTGGCGGGCAGTATCTCGGCTGAATTTCAATGGTGCGAGGAGCCAGTCAGGGCACCTTGTTTTCAAATGGCTAGGTAAGGCAGGTCAGCCTCGTCCCACTGGTTAACCGATGCAGCTCAACTAGAGGAAATAAACACGAACGTCGCCCATGTTTCGCCACTCCACTCGAGGGAACCTCTTTCAGATATCGACGAGAGGAGAGAGAAGAGACGGAGCAAACAACTATTCTCGCAAGAAGAGGTAACACTCTTTTCCGAGACGAGTGGGGTTTGTTCAGGATGTTTTTTCTTCAATATCCCATCCACTCTTCCGAGGCCAACACGGCTGCAAAACCTTGAGTGCTGCTGCTGGAGATAGAGTCCGTAGCCCGCACACACGTCGCTTATATCCGTCACTTGGCATGAACACTGTACGCAGCCTTCAGTTTGCGCACCAGTCGGAGCGTTGCTACTGAACAACAACTAGCAGCACAACATGACTGACTGACTGACTGCAGCGCTGACAGACGGGGTGAGCTGGGCCCCCTCCTGCCATACAAAGTGAAGAAATCCTCAGCAAAAGTCTCTTCAGTGGTCCCGTTTAAAGACTATTTAAAAAACAAATGTGTTTTACATAGCATCAAGAACAAGAAGAACATCCTTATCCTACTTCTGCGCTGAAGCATGTGATGGCAACATGGTGAGCCTTTTAAAGGGGTATCCACGCGCAACTGCAGGCAGGGGTTGCCTCTTTGGACCCACCCCGTTAACTTTCTTGGTAGGGATGTTGCTGTGGCATTAATTGGACACGGTGATGACTTCTTCAGGCAGCCTGGAAGCACGTGTATACAAACCAGTGTGCCTTAAAGTGGGATTCAGGCCAGGAAAACCTCTGCTGTGGTGCTTACAAGGGCTCCGTGCCAAAGGTTGCAAGTATGGGTCCAACTGAAATTATATTCACAATAAAACTGAACACAATTTAGTAGGCTATACTTTCCATATAATCATGCATGACCCCCAACGCATAAACCAGATATTTATGGAGGCTTTACTTTGACAAGAAATTGACACTGATTTTCCAACTGCCTTGATGGCCCCAAACTAAACCAACTGGTTGTGTGTCATTTTAATCATGTTTAAGAATATGCACCATAACATGCAATTTCAACCAAAAAGAGTCCTAAATTTGGGGTCCTGCATTATTGTCTAATATATTCTTTCTGTCTTTTGTCCCTGACTTGTAGGAGCTCTAGATCTAGACTTTATTGTAGTTTATATTGTGCTCATGGAGCATATTTCTAAATATAGTTCTGTTTAATAATTGCCTAACTAAGTGACACAGACAACCTGGGACCAGATAGTTTTCAGCAGGAGACTGGTTCTTCTTGGGGATAAAATGAAGCGTGCAAGGGGGTTATGTGATGTCTTCATTTAAACCCATGGAAAATGAATGATTAGTCCTAGCACAGACTCAGCTATAAAACCACTGCTGCAGCTCGTAGAGATTTAGTGACCTGCTCCAGGACAGTGTAGATGCTGATGTTGGAGCTTGAACCCACTTTGGTAACAGGTCTGAAACCACAAGACAGGATGTGTTTTCTCCCACACTCCTTCTTGTTGGATGTCCAAAATCATCCATGCATTTTAGTTTGTGAGTCTCCTCTATAGATTCCATGTCACACCTTCACACTTAATTAACTCGGCAGACAAGTGCTTTTTTTTTGAACAGCTAACAGTTTGCAAGTCTCAAACACATTTTAATTTGGTGAACTGGTAATTAGATGGAATTCTTCCACGAGCAATATTATTCTTGAACAGCAGCTTAACAAAGTGATTGGCAAGTGATTCATTCTGATTGCTGCAGCATATTAACATTTAGATGAAATGTTATACAGCCGAGGTGCCATGGCTCAAGTCCAAGTTTAGTCCTAAATCCCAATTTCTCAGGTTTGACTTCAAATTATGATAATCATGTGCAAGTTAGGTCTTCAGTCCATACAGGCCAAGCCCAAATGTCCACTTTGTATAATTTGTACTAGAACTTAAAAAACTAAATTTCAGACTCACATATAGGCCTCTTTCACAGTAGACATTTTGACTTGTCATAGTAAAAGCACGGTTGTTAATAATTACATTGATGCTAACTCTGTTCAAGGAAGCCATTCATTTTTTTTTTTCCACCTGTGCTTTTCTGACTGTGACAAGTCAAAATGTCTTCCGTGACAAAGGACATTTCATTATTCGGATACTTTACCTTAACATGTTCTTTCATTATGTATGAATACAAAATAACTTACATTTTCCATAGAGACAGTATATCATTAAAACAACTCAAAGTGAGGAAGTCTTCGTATATTGTAGAGTCATTAATGTTCATCTCACAGGTGATAAAAACTCCACACAGACTTCTAAAGAGAAGTTAAAACACTGCTCAGGTTAAAGGTGGGCAGAGCTAAACTGGAATTACATGAGGTCAACAAACTACATAAACCAATAAGAATGATTGAAGTGTAACCCTGCCACCCTAACAGTTGCTACAAAACTAATAGGAGGGTCAGAGAGATGTCAATGAAGCCCAGTCGGTACACACCTACACAGTCCTGAGAAGAGGTCTAATAAGGCAATATGTGGCAACATGTGGGAGAACCAAAGGGGTGTGGGCTTCATTAGCCACGCTAGCGTCATGGCATTAGGGATGGTAAGTCAGTCAGTCGGTCAATCCACCACTTTGATCCAGAGTTCAGACTGAAGTATCTCAACAATTACTGGATAAAATGCCATTAAATTCTGTACACACATTTATGGTCCTCAGAGGATACATGATTTAGGTGATCCCCTGACTTTCCTCTTGTACTACCATGAGGTCAACAACCATTGGATGGATTGCCATGACATTTGATTCACACAATCATTTTGTTTTCATCACGCAGCAACAACAGATGAAAATTGTAGTTTGTTCTGTTCTTTGGTTTATGACCAAACACCTGCAAAACTAAGCAAATGTTTGCATGCTAACACACTAAACTAAGATAGTGAACTTGGTAAACAATATACCTGCTAAACATTAGCATGGTTTTCGACAAAATACAGTCCTGTGAGTGTGTGTACAAAATAAGGAAGACAACAGATGTGATTTATGGAAAACCCCAACTAAATCTCACAGTATTAGACTGACACAACAATGATTTTTGCATTGGGTTTGAGTTACAGTAAAAAAAAATAATGCCACATTAAAAACATAAGCTAGATATCAATCAATTAACTATGTTACACCAGAATGAAACTATTAAACCAGAAGTAAATGATGTTTTATCAGGCCTCTGATTGATAATTATTGAATAGTAAAAAAAAGGACTACAACTTTCTACGCTGCCCGGGCTCATTACATAACACTTAGTTTACCCATGTATTGCCTGTGCAGGGCTTATCCTTAATTACACACACGCACGCACGCACGCACGCACGCACGCACGCACGCACGCACGCACACACACACACACACACACACACACACACACACACACACACACACACACACACACACACACAGTGGGATTCACAATTAAGCTGAATCAGGGTGCAGGGCTTGATTGAAGAGAACGTCTGCTAACTAGACGGCAGCCTAAAAGAGGAAAACAGACAAGCTGGAACATGAACTGGTCCTGTGTGAACAGCAGGGTGCAGAAGCCCTTGTCCCATTATGTCTTTTTCTCTGTTTGTCCACCACACAAACACATAAACACAGACTCAGGCACATATTCTTTATGTTCATATTTCAATTATTTACAATTCTTAACTACCCCACGTTAAGTGAAAGAAATATTCCCCCAAACCTCATCATATTTATTTGCAAAGATGTTACTTTCCAAGACTGATCAGTTCTTCTCTCTTACTCTTTTGTGTACTGATTCTCTTATTCTGAAACAGGAAGTTTCCATTGGTACATTGTGGCACAGATCCAAATTCTCTTTTGTACCACAAGCCATAAAAACCTTAAATCAGTCAAAATAAGCTAGATGTCCAGCTGGCCTGGTCATACCCAAGGGTGTATAGTGTATTGTAGTGTGTGATGTATGTTCTTCATGTTATGTCTGTCGGTGTCTGATGTAGGGACTATTTGTTTGTATCATATGTCTGATGTCCTGTCATGAAGTGCCTTGCGACTATGCCGCAAACCCAACTGCCCCACGGGGACAATAAAGTTATCTACTACTACTACAGCTAGCACTGTAAACTCTATAAATTTTTAGCCTCCGCTGCAAACATTTCCTCTCTGAACAATTCAAAAACTGGTAAATTACATACATAAGGTATATAAAGTAAATCAGGTGTATATAATAAATGATGATACGTGGCCAGGTTAGCTCAGTTGGTAGAGCAGGCGCACATACTGTATATAGTGGTGTATTCCTCGTCGCAGTACGTCCAGAGTTTGAGTCACAATTTCCTGCATGTCTTCCCCTTCTCTCTTCCCCTTTCGTGTCTAGCTGTCCTATCCATTAAAGGCCGAATTGCCCAAAAAAATAAGTTATGATACCACTGCTGAGTTTTTTAAGGTCAAACCATTATATCACTGCTCCTTCTCCAATCAAGAAATAGCATTTCTATCTCAGTATCTCAATTATATGTCTTTTAATTTACTGAAGAGGTAACAAGGGCTTTGACATGTCCCCTAAACATTTCTGACACCTCTTATTAATGGTGGGAGAAACGTGACTCAAGTTAACTGCCTACAAACGGGTAATAAGAGAGATTTTAAGAAAGATGTTATCAAGATGATTTTTTTTTTTTTTGGTGTGTCGCAGTTTGGTGTGTATTGTAAGTCAAAATAATGCCAATTAAACCGTGAAATGACAAACATGAGGTGGAGAACAAGTGTAAATGAGCTCTTGCAGGAATTGCGTTTAGTGATGTCAGCCAGTGGAAAAACATGTCACTGCTTTAAATCAGACACTGTGCTGGTCTCAAGATGCTTTGGAAAGCTCAGAGGTAAAGAAAATGTAATGACTCCCAGCCTTCAATGTTTCCAGCATCCTTTTGTTTTCCTGTCTCTATAATGAGAACAGCCAATCACCGATCTAGATTCTTGCCACCTTAAGAACTTGATAACAAAGGGTGTTGGGTCAGTGATGCAGCAAAGAGAGACGATACACACCACAACTGCCAGCTTCTGTGTCAACAGCACATACGTGACATTTTGTGTGCTCTGGCTTACTTTCAATAATGTTTGGTCTCTCTGTCATCCTCCTGGGCTTAAGAGTCATCGTGTCTTGCATAGGACTTGTGGGTAATATATTTCTCATCTACGCCATCATTCAGATCAAGTCCTCCCATGTCAAAACCTTTGAGTTGTTTCTCTTGGCACTGGCTTTAGCCAACTTGGAGGAAATTATCATCGTGAACATCTATGAGATTATCATCCACCAGACTTCCTCCGCCCCCATCAACACTGGGTTGTGTCGCACACTCAAATTCCTGACAGTGTTTGGTGAAATTACCAGCATCAACTTCACCGTCCTCATCAGCATCTTCCGCCAGCAGAAGCTGAGACACGCCGAAACGAGGGTCACGCCAATCTACCTGGACAGCATCAGGTCAGCCTGGATGGTGAGCGGGATTTGTGTGATGCTCGCCACGCTGCTGAGTCTCCCCATTTTTGTCCTAAATTTCCCTGGCCCTGCGGAAAACATCACAAGAAACAGCAGCAGATGCCCTCGGAAGTTATTTCAGTGTAGTGAAAATGATTGTCCTGCACTCAACCACATATACAAATACCTGTTCACCACTGTGTGCAACCTGTTGCCTCTGATCATCGTCACAGTCAACAGCTGCTTCATCATCACAGTGCTGCTGAGCCAGAGGAAGACGCTGACACCAGAGTTGAGCGTGAGCGGGTCGAGCCAGTTCGGCAGCAAGAGAAAAGGTCCTAGGTACCACCATAGCCCCACAGCTGTGCTGGCAGCTATGGGCTTGTTCCAGGTAGACTGGACTCTCTTCATGATCTTCCAGATTTTCAGCCCCACTGACTTACCTTTTTGGGCTGAAACTGAGTTCTTTATCTCAATATCCTATACATCCTTAAGTCCATATGTGTACGGGATAGGGAATAACCTGTTCTCTCTCAAAAAATGTATGAAAAAGTAACTTCTTCTGGACAGAACGGTTTTTGAAATTGGGATGAGCTCTTGATTTTAGTGAAAGAATACAATGAAGCGGATCACATAAGGTTTTTACTTGCAAAGAAAATGCTAGTTTATAATGCCATGTACTGACATTGATATTATGTTACTGAACTCGCTGAGTTAGTTCAGGGAAAGAAGAGGTTGACTTTGTCTTTTTTTTTTTTTAAATGTAGCTTGCTTTCATCAGTAAACACATTACAGTTTTGTGTTGCAATTTAAGAGCTTTGTTTAAATCTAACTAGAATTTTAAAAGTTCCTTTGATACAAATTTTGTTTTTGCCATTTGTCATTGCCATTTCAATCAAAAGTCGTTTTTGATCGTTTTTTTTTAATCAGCCTTTTTGTTGCTAGATATTCTTACAGCCTGGCAGTTGGAGGAGGGCAAGCAAATCTCACGCGGTGCAGTGTAACCCAAAATAAACACTTAAGGCGTAACAAGTATCTGCTTTGCTCTAATAAAGGCAAACTCACACCTTATTTTTTACGCAGTTCTACAAACCACAGCTGTATTTGTATATGAACTCTTGATTACAGACAACATGACTTGTGTTACTGATTCTGTTTTGACATGAGTCAAGTGCAGGATAAATCTTGTGTGGTTAGGCTTTGTAACATTACTGAAAAGACTCACTGGCTCCTGTTGAAAGTGATTATACATGGGTCACACATAAGTCAAAGTAGCCTACTGAGTCTGATTATATCCAATTTAGATTCATTTATTTTCTATTATAGAGGTTGGTGTTAAATCTCTGTTAATATGGGGTTACATCTTAAGTTGTTGTGAATAAAAAACTACAGTGGATATATAAAATGATTTAGCTTCCCACAGCACAGCAAACTTTAACATTGCCTTTACAGCCACTAATGACATGAAGAACCACAGACAACACTGAGTCATGACGACACCATGAGGTACGAGTGTCTCTGATACACTGGAGAGATTGTGAAGACATGGATTTGATGTTTTTCTTCTGTCTCTGTCTTCTGTCTTAATTGGGCTTTAAATATAAATCTGACAAGATATGGATCACTTTTAAACTATATGTCACGTCCACAGTAAGCTCAAAAGCAGCCCCTTAAAACGCTGTGGTCTGGCAATGCCAGACTATCCCTATAATAGTCTCAGAGGGTTAGCACTGGTTTAAAAAATGGTGATGATGTACTAAATATTGTGCCTGATAATGGTCATTTTATATTTGGTTTGTCAGTTGTGACAGAAGCTCACAAAGGCCATACAAAGTGTGTGCGCTATTCTTTGTCTGTGCCGCCACTACTGATTTTTACATAAGTGACATCACAATTTGGTAGCTGTCAGTACACAATGTATTGGTTGTCAAAGAGTTCTTACAGTGGCCTATATATTTTCTGCATATATTTAAGATCCATACAATTTAAGAATAACATACACTTCATTATTTATGAAGCGTTACAAGATGGGAGCAAAAACCTACAGTGTGGTTTTAGTAATGCTTTTTTAAATTTTTATATAGGCCTAAATAAGTGATATTAATTTAAATTTGTTGTTATTCACAAAATGATGAGAAGCTACCTACCTGGTGTTGTGCACAAATGTAACCTCCTGATTTAGTTTTTTTTCTACCAGAAAATATTTTTAAATCCAATATTTAAGTTGTATGTAAGTTGTAAGTTGAAAACATAACAACCTCCTGTTACTGCAGAGTTACTGCAGATATTATTTTAATAGTAGAGTTTTTATGGGAGATTTGCCTTGTGCAGATTAAATGCATATTGTCTTAACATGAAACGTGGAAGCTGTATGTAAAACCCTTTTAATGTATATCCCTCACTACCAAATATATATATATATTGTCTATAATTTATCAGAGCCGAAATGTGGCACGGGTTTAGGATAAACTGGGGAGCTTCACAGCAGAAACAGGCTTCAGCATATCGCCACGAGATCCCCACGTGGAATACAAAAGACGAGTAGGTTCATGAGCTTCTTTCCCACTTCCTAGTCCTGCTTAGACCCCGCCCTGTTGGTTTTTTATAACATAGTACTCCTGATATTGGCATAATTCAGTTTTTCTACTTGTCTAGGCTGAATTATAAACCTAAATTGGAGCCGAATATTCGAAGGGAAGTCGTGTTGTTTGTTGTTTTAATTCACAAGCGAGAAAACACCAAGGAATCAGGATGATATTTACTTGATCAACTGAAAATGTAATTTGGCGTTAAACCCAATATCTACAATCATGCACAACAGTTATAATGCACACTCGCCATATTTATTCACTGCTAGGCCTATTTACTGAAATATTGTTTAGTTGTAGCATCGAGCCATTGGCTAGTACTGTATAGCCCAACCCCCTCCCCATGCCGCTGATTCAGATTACTGAACTGAGCCATCTTTCTTCCACTGTGCGTTTATTTCACTTCACAAAAATTCATTCATTCATTCATTGCCATTATCATATAAGGCACCAATGCGTTTAAGTCGACAGTGAGAGCACAGCCAGTGCTCAGTGTCCAGATTTGTTTGGTTTATTAATTTAGTCGCCAGCAGGAGGTTTTGGTGACCATAGGCTATGTGATATTTCAAAAGTTTACACAGAAGTTTGGGTGAATGATACAGCCTAGTTTCGAAAAGCTGCCGTCCACCCGACCACAAAAATAAATTAAAGGCTATGTTTGCAAAAGATTGGGTTGCTGTGGGTTGATTATTCGTGGGGCAAACATTCAGTTACATCCCTATTTATCATATAGGCTATCGTATTACCCGCCATGTTATCAGATAAACAAAGCCAGTCAACGTTGTTTTGCGTTGTGTCTTTTAGTAGCCTAATTTTAGAAAAGGTAAACCATAACTTATTTATCTAGACTGTGCCGGTCAGTGTTGATACATTGTCGCGGGGAATGTTCACAAGGAAACTGCAATGACTGTCCCATGTTATAAAATAACTTTAGGTCAAATTATCAGGCCACTGACACCATGATGAAACAACTGGCCGGTAAAGTCCTGCGGAGGGAGCTTGCGCATTGGCTACTGGAGCTCGACTGCCATGGTAAACGTGATACGTCACAACCCGAGAGCACGGATGTGTGTGTATGTGTGTGTGAGCGAGAGGGGCAGAGAGGAGAGTGTGTGTATCTGGTTAGAGAGGGCGAGAATGGAAATGTGATCGAAAAGGTAGAATAAGTAAAGGAAATACAAAGGAAGGAAGAGAAAGTATCGCGCCTGTGCTCTCACCGCAGGAATTACACATCCGAAACATTTTCGCGCAAACTTGCTGAGAGTTGTCCTTACCGGCGAGCGGACTGAGCTCTCGAGGTGGGAACAAGCGAAAAAAAAAAAAAATCTCCGGGATGGTGGACTCCCGCTTCCCTCGCGCTGGCGGCCCGGGAATCACGCGCCATTGAAGGGGGGTGATATTGTGCATGCGCTTTGGCTTCACTGCGTGCACGCTCGGGTCGGTCGATGCGAGCACACTGGCGTGGCTCTCGGCCTCCATTTGTCAGTTTGTGTTTATGTTCGAGGGATTCAACGAGGCCCTATCAACGGCGACGACGACGTGCAACAGTTGGAGTTTTACCGTGAACGTTGTCATCATGTCGCCTCCGTAGGCCACGAGGCATTCAACCGACGTTGAAAGGTGAGGCGTCAGTGAAATCAGCAACTTTTCCAACTTGGTGAGTGGTGGAGCGGGCGGCCTTTCTCTCTGCGGTGTGTGAGGAAGAAAGCTGTGGTTAAACAACTTAAATTCTCGGCGCAGCTTCTTATTTTAGGAGAAAAAAAATTGTTACACGGAGAACAGTTGAGAGCTTGTGTGGTCAACATGTCATAAATTACCCATTTTATGTACTCGTTCGACCGGTTAACACCTTTTAGACCAGGCTACAGCATCTGTGTTGGTGTGACTGTGTGATTAATAAATTGACCTAGAGAGGGCAGGGTAACAAGAAAATAGGTTACATTATTAGCTCGTCTTGTCGTCGACGGAGATGATTTCATTAGGGCTGCAAATATAGAAACGTTTAACAAAATGTCCGTTTTGAGTGTCTTAGCCATACTTAACATACAGGCCTGTCCGAGCATTTCAGCCATGTCCTCAGCTGTGTGATACCAGGCAGGCTATTGGTCAGTCAGACCAAAGGGATCTGCACACCTCACGAAGACAAAGTCCACTTTTCTGAGACTGAGAAGATAATTTATACATTAAACTATAAATAAACTATATAATTATTCACATTATTTCACATTATTTTTAAGGATGCCAAGGATATCAGCGTATGTTTTGGTGTTTTTTTAATTTTTTTCTTACACCTGGTTTCTCAGTGTTTTTGACCTCTGTTCTATATTTTATTTAACATGTATGATTCTGTAGTCCCTTGTTGCAAATAAGGGTATGCAACATTATCACAACAACTAATTCTTGAATGTCAAGCCATACTAGTATTAACAAGCAAAGCAGGCTTTTTTTTAATAGCTCGGCATGTTGCATTATATTCTATGTCATATTTATATTACATCTCTATATAAGACAGACAAACAGGTGTTGTAACAACTGACTTTCCCCTCTGGGGATTAGTAAAGCTTCATCTTTATTTTAGATATAGTTCATAAATATATGTTTTGCATGTCCTTACACAGTAAAACAATTCACCACTAGTTCACAGAATGACCACATATGGCCCATGGTTGTAAATAAATGATATGTTTTCCATAAGTTTCTCATTTATTTTCCATTAGTGCACAACCTATCCTAAAATTGCTCTGGTTTGATGCAGTGGTGTGACTCTTATTGGAATTCCTTTTGGACACAAAACAGTATTGATGTATTCGTAGCGAAATAAAGAGATTATAAAGACCCATAACACAACTCTTTCACCATAGGTTCCAATTGAACAATTCTAAAACTTAACCCAGGTAAGATGGCCGCCATATGGTTCCAAGAGAACCATAAAAGGACAAGAGAAACATATACGGTACATTCCTTTTATTTGGTTAACGTTAGTTGGCTCTATATTTCTGTTATTGATTAGTCACAGTGGCTAAGGTGGCGAGCATAGACATAAAAATATACGTATAGTTATACAGTCTATGGTGGTGAGGCTAACAATAGCCATGTTAGATCTAAATCAACTTTGAGTACATAGACAAGGATATATGACATTACTTTACTGTTTGTCACTTTTCACCACCATCGCCTGCTGTTAAACGGTGTGCCGGTGAAACACAAGCGGCATGCCACTCTGACAGCCGGCACAGGTGTAGTGAGCGGCCATTGCAGTCAGGGGATCGGTTTATGCCGCTGTGCCACAGTGACATATGCCATCAGCCACCGGCAAATGCCGCTGTAGTGAGTGGCATGTGCCACCAGGAGATCAGCTTTTGCCTATGTATCACAGTGGCTCACCATCAGCCGCTTTTCGATTGCGACGCTACTGCATTTTTGGATGTATTGACTGCTGATTTTCTCGAATTGTTGCATCTTTTATGGCTCTTATTTCTGTTCTGCCAGTATTTGCTCTGCTTGGATGACTTGTAATTGCTTTTGTTAACTTTTGTCAGGAGATTGGTTGTATTTGGCTTTTATTTTATCTTTACTATCTTTTTTTAAATTGGATTTGTCTGATATTAGCACTTGTGTTTAATTAGCTCTGAAATGTATATTGTACCTATGAACATCACCGTGCTGTATAGTTAACATTATTATTATTATTATTGTATCATTTTCTGTTAGGTATCAAATGAAGTGGGACAGCCACCGCCATTGGTGATGCCTGCCACAGACTCTAAACTCACATCAATGGAGGACCCCCATCATGCATTGGAGAAACAGGAGGGGAGCTCAACTAACATTCCCTCCTCAGTTTCTCCTACTATCGCCTTTTCTTCAACTCCTCTTGATCCAAACACTACGAAACCTAATTTCCCCAGTGAGACAATGATTGAGGAAAAAGCTGTCTCCATGGCAAGCAATGATTGTAGCTTGTCTCTTTCTTCCCCAGCTGAAGCTAGCCCAGCCAAGCCTGCTGCAGCATCACCTACTATCTTTGAAGTGACTGTTGAAACAAGCCCAGCTACCTCACATATAGCATCAGCATCTGACTCCCTCACATGCACAGGGACAAGCATCGTCAACATATCAGAATCACCGCTATTGTTGTCTGAGTTGCCATCTACTACATTTGGCAGTCCAGACCTGGAAAATGACTTTCCTGCTGTGCTGACCTTCAAAGGTGTCAGTGTCACTCTGGAGAATAACAGTGTGTGGAAGCAGTTCTACAGCTGTGGAACTGAGATGATTCTTACTAAACCGGGGCGCCGCATGTTCCCTTACTGCCGATATCGCCTGTCTGGCCTAGATCCTGATCGTTTGTACAGTCTGGTCCTGTCCATAGTTCCATCGGACCAGTACAGGTACCGCTGGAGCACATCCAAATGGGAGGTCAATGGACCAGCAGAACACCAGGCCCAGGGTTTGATTCGGGCATTTTCCCACCATTACTCACCGGCTCGAGGCTCGGACTGGATGGGTACCTTGGTGTCCTTTTACAAACTCAAACTGACCAATTTTTCCCAAGACCATGCTGGTCACATAATCCTACACTCCATGCATCGCTACATTCCTAGGCTACATGTGATACCTGTCCCGGATGGTGACATACTTACACCTGACCAGCCTGTGGTTATGGGACCAGAGAGCATGACCTTTACTTTTCCACAAACTGAATTCATGGCTGTGACGACTTATCAGAACTTTCGTATCACCCAGCTGAAAATTAATCATAATCCGTTTGCAAAAGGCTTTAGAGAGGATGGGAACAACTCCCGCCTACAGCGGGTCACTACAGAGGCTCAACCTGTGGTGGAGACAGACACTCAGCCGTCTATTTTAAAACCTGCTGAACTCAGTGAAAACAAGGAGAAGGTTGTCGATCTGAAGTAAGTTTCATATAGTTTTTATGTAGGGAGGTCAGGGAGGTATTCATTTAACTTTGTTTAATATTGGGGATGTAGCTTGCATTAACATAAATAACAGTGCCTACGCAGGAAGAAAAGCGACATAAAACGACAACAAGAAATCTGTCCAGACAAAAACAAAAAGCACCCCGTTTCTATTCCATACTTCAGGTCAATTTGCCATAGTCCGACAGTATTATTCGTTCTAAAGGTTTCCAGCAGTCCAGTACAATAACACCAATATGACCCCTTGTAATAAACATATAGTTATATTAGCACCTCTCAGTTTTAACAAAAACTGGCCATTAAACGCTTAGTAAAGGTAGAATATGTGACAAGTGTACCTAATTAAGTCTATTAATGCCATTTGACTATGGGCGGCTTTTAGAACCATTTGAAAAGCTTTTTTGTCATTCAAAAAAGAATAGAATATCGCTCGTTTTGTCTTCAATTTTTGTATTTTAATGTTAGTGTTACAAAATGTTGGCAGACTTGTTGCTAGTAACCTAAACCTGATCGTTCATCTGAGAAATGTGGACACGATGCCACACTCTTGAAGATAAATTCTGGCAGGTCACTTTAAGGAATGGCCATTTGTACGGTGCATAGATAGAGTAATAGATCTTTACATTTTACACATGATATAGTCCAGTATAGTGGTCCAAAAAAAGGACCTTCAACAACATTGAATAGAGGAAATTGAAACAGGGCATTTATTTTTTTAACTCCACAAACCACGGCCTCAAAAGTTTGCATCGGTTTGAATTGACACCTGTTTTGCATTCTCAACCAAAAATGAGAATTATATGGATGTAATACGAGTTACAAAGTATGTATTTTTTGCAGGGCTGTTGTATAGGATTGCATTACGCTGTGAGATGTTTTGCTACTGTGTCCACCCCCTATAGTTTTTTTGGTGTCATAGTCTCACACTTCTATCTTGGAGGTCTTGGCACCCAACCCCTTTCCCTGACTGCATTATCAGGTGTAGGATATGGGGGATAGTAGAATGTAAGCACGTTATGCAATGACACGTACATAGACATAAGCTAGGAAATGGGTGGTTTTTTTATAAGTTAAACTGCTGGAATTACCATTATAATACCATTGCCACATGCCGTGCCGTCACAAGTCAATATGTGTTTATAATGAGATTGTCATTTTCACTTTTCAGTTGTTAGTGTCCATAAACTGTATTCCTTTTTACTGTGTTACAGCACAAAGAAGCACAGCGTCTCTGCTTCCCTTCCAAATGAGCAAGAGACCCGACTGGTCCTGAAGCCCATAATGTCTGGCCCTTCCACTAAGGGTGAACCATATGTCCCCTGTATTAGAGGAAAGCATGCCCTTGGTGAGCTTGTGCTTGTACAAAAACGTCCACTTGTGGAACCCCATGAAGAAACCCATGCCGTCAGTATAACCCCTAAGGTGCAGCAAGACTTTACAGTAATGATATCCCCAACGTCTATCCCGGGATCATCACCTGGGTACCGTAAAAGGAGGAAGAGGATAAACAAACGTTGGGCAAATTCCCGGGGAAGAGAGTGGAAAGCTGCAGTTACCTCCCCCATGCTAGGCCACAGCACATCGACTGTCGCTATGCAACCAGAGCTGGATGATGTAGAAGGCCTGCAGTTTGTGTCCTTTACCTCAAAGGTAAAACACTTTTAAACACAGTTACTTACTGCAAAGAATGCTCTGCACATATCTACATGTCTCCAAAGGATGTATTTTCATTTAGTTGGGTGTAGTGTCATTGCATTCATGAGATGGGCATAGACAAATGCTAGGAAAATGGGTGGTCTTTTATAAGTTAAACTGCTAGAATTACCCTGTTACAATACCATTGCCACATGCCGTGCCATCACAAGTCAATATATGTTTATAATGAAATTGTCATTTTCAAGTGAAGTGTTGAAGTTTTAATTTTCTTCTGTGCGACAGCAAGCTCTTGAGGTTCACATCAGGGACAAGCCAGCTTCAGGGACACCATCAGCATCTCCAGTTTCCCTAACACCAATGCAGTTTAAGGAAAGAGGTAAGCAATGTAAAGATCTCCATTTATTTGGCTGACATCTGTAACAAATGTTTGTATGCAGTGCTGCTATACTGTGGATGTTATGAAATGCTTACATG